>NC_056744.1:1831705121-1831807621 GCF_019279795.1 Protopterus annectens
ATATATATATATATATATATATATATATATATATATATATGGGTCCCTATGAGTTGATCGACAACTCAAAACAGCGACAGTGACTAAACCGACAAGTCACATCACGACATCGCAAAACACGGACGTTTACCGAGTACCGGATGTAAATCCGGTACTCATGCCTACCATGGTTGCATGACACTGCCACATTTAACAAACCATGGTAGGCATGAGTAGCGAATGTATATGTGTGTGTGTGTGTGTGTGTGTGTGTGTGTGTGTGTGTGTGTGTGTGTGTGTGTGTGTGTGTGTGTGTGTGTGTGTATGTGGATATATATATATATATATATATATATATATATATATATATATACATATATATATATATATGTGTGTGTGTGTGTGTGTGTGTGTGTGTGTGTATAGGCAGAGAGAGAGAGAATGAACAAGTTGCCTACCATATTGTATGGTCACAAATTTGGGCAAAGTGTCCATGTCTTCATGTCTTTTTAAAAATAAATCTAGCACATTTCTAAAATTAAAAATACAGCATTTCCTTTGTCACACCATAAATCTCACAAGCTGCAAATGTTCTGCTCACTTTCTTCCTGGTAATAATCGCCAGGGATTTTGAATAGTCTTAGTATTTTGTGTTCAACCTTTTAGCACAGGAATCAGGGCAAAGCAAAAATGAATAAATAAATAAACAATGAGGGACAAAAGCCCAAAATGAGAGCTAGACTTAAAATATTGCTTTTATATACTTTGAAACTTGTCAGAAAAACAAGTGTTGCATTAGCATGCATTTCTGAAGGATATGAAGTCTGAAACTGTCTGTCATTAGTTAGTGACTTCAATCCTCAGTGATTTACCAGAAAAAAACACAACTTTGATGAGGAACAAGCCAACATTATGGGGTACAGTCAGGGAATTTCTGAGAAGTCATAGGCAACTGAGGGTTATGTAATTAAAGGATGCTGTCTCTCAGTTGCTGCCAAGTTGAGCAGCCTTATGTAGAAAAGCAATTCATTTTCAGTAATAAGCACGCTCTGTGAACCTCCCCAGCATCTGACCTCATTCAGAATGTCTAGCAACATAAAACAGTTTCTTTGACACAAGGGTGAATCGCTTAGCGATGTGCTGCCTTGAGTTAACACCCAGTCCCGGGCCTCAGGCGGGGATTCTGTTTAAAAGGTTTTTTGATGCAGTTGACAGAACATGCTGTTTATTTTACAAGAGGCATGCTCACATCTGCAAAGTACAAATGTTAAGTCTTTGTTTTCAGTGTCACAGAACAGCAGTGCAAAGGTTGTACTTGTTCTTTAACGTAAATTAAATGCAAATAAAGAACATACCTTGTAAAATGTATTAATGCAACTTGCCTAAACTGTAGATGGCATACATGCTGCATTTTATTTGTATTATTTGTTGATCAAAGGCCAGCTAAAGAGATTTTATTTATTTGTTTTATGTTTGCGAGGTTCCAAACCATTGTCCAGCACTGGGTGTTGTAGAGCTGGACAGAGACGGTTTTTACAGAAAGGAAAAATGTCTGCACCCAACAGTGCTATTAAGTGTAGGTGTGTTTTTAATATTAAAAAAGGTCTAATGTTACTTGAGACACTCAGACACAGTCACATGAGGAGAGTGCATTACAAAAAATGCCCCTCAAAGGTGGGGTCACACCATTTAATGTGGTGTAATACTATGTGGTTGTTATCTGGCGTGCCTCGCTGAGAACCCTAGCAAGTCTGCTATTAAAGAGATACTAAGATATACGGACTTCTCTTTCTGTCAGTTTTCTGTAGCACCTAATTAGACCATTGGGTATAATGGAGTCCATTTGAAATTGTGTGTTCATTTCTGAAGAAGTTGCTACATTCTGGCAACGAAAAGCGCTTAAAATAAACGTGGTCAGTTTACATATTTGTACAGCACTTGGGCTTTTTTGTTCTCGGAGTTTTTCTGGTTACTTTTTGATTTTTCAGTAGTTATTTTCAGTTTTTAGTTTGTTTGTATAATGGAGTCCAGCCTGTAAAACTGTGAACGTAAGTGAAAAGTGTACCTCACACAAATCAGCACTCATTACGAAAAATACGAAACATTTCGATAAGTGACTGAGAAGTAAATGCAGATCTGGTATGACAGAGGTCCGACTGACACTCTGATAGATTGTACCCAACCAGAAAGCTCTCTGAAATGGGTTTTATGGTATATCTTCTAACATATAATGACTTTTGGAAGTGTTTGTACTGTAATTGGAGCTGGCTATAATGTGGCCTGCAAATTGGTGTCACACTATGTCCATAGCAGTGAGTTTAAAATATAATAACGTCATTTAGAAGGTAGTCCCACCACCATCACTACAAACTGCATTTAATTGACTCATTATGTGCTCCTACAAAGAACATTCATAAAGGTACCAAGACGTGTACCTTTGTGTACCCATCTCAGTAAACTTTTTGTATTCAAAAATAGTGCTAACATGATACTGCCCAGTGCCCTACCACAAATATGTAGGGCTGGCTCAGTAGCCAAACTGAATGCTATTGAGGCATCTAAGGGCAAGGCATATGTTAATTAACCATGTGTCCTGCAGAACTGGCTCCAGGAAGGCCCCTACACAATCAGCAGTTCAAATCACTCAGCTGTGAAATCAGCACAGCCAACCCCAACCAACTGATCCCACCACATCATTATATATTTATCAATGTTCTTTGCAGGAATACATACTGAGCTAATTAACTGTAGTTTAGTGGTGTTGGTGGTGGGTGTATTTCTCAAATTAAATTATATTTTAAACTCACTACTGTGGGCATAACCTGGCACCATTTTGCAGATCTATCTTGTAGTCAACTATGATATTGTTTGTCATCTGTCTCCAGTTACAGTATTAAAACTTTTAAAGTTTATTAGAAGTCAGGTATACTTTAAAACTCATCTCAGAGAGATTTTTGGTTGGATATAACCAAATGGAGAGTCACTCTGATCTCTGTCAAACCAGATCCACATTTGCTTTCCATTTACTAATCTGAGTATGTTTTGTATTTTTCATAATGAGTGCTGATTTGTGTGAGGTACATTTTTCATTTATTTTCACAGTTCAAGAAGTTCATCTACCAAACATGAAAAAAGCACAGGGAGCATTGAGTAGGGGGCACACTAGCTACCAGAGATTGCTCAAACCTCAAGTGCAGTAATGGTACGTACATCAGTATGGGGATCGGGGGTGGGGGAAACTCCAGACACCAGGGATTACTCTAACTTCAAGTGCCATAACGGCACATACAGCAGTGCGGAAATCAGGGATTTAGGGTCACACTAGACACCAGAGATTCCTCTAACATCAAGTACCTTAATGGCACACATAATCAGTACAAGGATTGGGGTGGAGAAAACACTAGACACCAGGGCAACTACAATTGTGCCATAATGGCACTTAGACTAGTACAGGGATCAGGGTTGGAGGAAAACACTAGCCGCCCAGGCACACTTTACGCAGGCCGTAATGGCACTTCAACTAGTTTGTGTGTCGGGGGGGGGCACTACTATGGAATCTACAATGGTACCTTAACAGCACTTCAACACTCAAGAGGATGGGGGCAGGGGATCCACTAGATAGGGGGAGGGCAGACAAGTATAAGGACTGTGGTGTGTGTGTGTGTGTGCGTGTGTGTGTGTGTGTGTGTGTGTGTGTGTGTGTGTGTGTGTGTGTGTGTGTGTGTGCTCATGTGCAGATGTGTGCATGTGTGGTGTGTGTGTGTGTGTGTGTGTGTGTGTGTGTGTGTGTGTGTGTGTGTCTGCGTGCCCATGTGTTCATGTGTGTGTGTGTGTGTGTGTGTGTGTGTGTGTGTGTGTGTGTGTGTTTGAATGTATATTGGTGGGGGGTGACTGAGGGGGGAGAATGTGAATGCCTAAATGAGCAGCACTTGACTACCACAGCATACAGATCAGTGGTAATCTGCACATCACAGTAGTAACTGTGATTCAGAGAAATGCAAATTAGCTGATGATAAGGTCTTTCCTCATCACAGCTAACATGTCACATATCTTTAAACTGCAGAATATCATGTTGTGGGAGCAGGAAAATTTTACTGGGAGGTGGAGTTCTTTACCAGTAAAAAATCAGGGTTGTGTTGAATCCTGAAATTAAATGAAACATGGGGTATTTCTTCTGTTATTTCTAATCCAGTTTCTTATTTTATAGTTAAAGATAAAGTTTATTAATTCCAAGAAGAAATGATTATCTTGCGTGGTCATTTAATAACATTACAATGTTACTGTTACACTAATTAGCCATATTTTTCTGTTTTTCTTCTGTCTCCTCTGTAACCGGTTATTGTCTGTAGATAATGTGCAGCCCTTATGAGCTCCTATGTATTGTTCAAGCTGCATTGTTCTTCTGCCTTCTCTGTAACCAGTTGTTGCCTATAGATACTGTGCAGCCCTTATGGGCTGCTATGTATTGTTTAAGCTGCATTATTCTTCTGTCTCCTCTGTAACCGGTTGTTGCCTATAGATACTGTGCAGTCCTTATGGGTTGCTATGTATTGTTTAAGCTGCATTGTTCTGTCTCCTCTGTAACCGGTTGTTGCCTGTAGATACTGTGCAGCCCTTATGGGCTGCTATGTATTGTTTAAGCTACATTGTTCTTCTGTCTCCTCTGTAACTGGATGTTGCCTATAGATACTGTGCAACCCTAATGGGCTGCTATGTATTGTTCAAGCTGCATTGCTCTTCTGTTATTTCTGTGTCCCTGTATCTATTTTTGCTTCCAGCCTTCATTGTTTATATTTTTATTTTGTGTTATTGCTAATTTGTCATATTATTTCTTGTTTGGAGCATTTTTTCCCAGTTAGACTTTCCCAATAAACACATTGATTTAAGGAAAGATTGAATTGACATTTGTTTACGGGCAAATTCTGGCTTGGCAATGGAACCTATTTTCAGCAGAAGCACAGAGATAAAATCTCTAGTACAACTTATTCAAGGTGCATTTCTCACAGTGCTCTTATCCAAGGCACATTCCTCACAGGATTCTTACCCAAGGCACATTTCTCACAGTGCTCTTACTCAAGGTTCATTCCTCACTCTACTCTTACCCATGGTGCATTTCTCACAGTGCTCTTATCCAAGGCACATTCCTCACAGGATTCTTACCCAAGGCACATTTCTCACAGTGCTCTTACTCAAGGTTCATTCCTCACTCTACTCTTACCCATGGTGCATTTCTCACAGTGCTCTTATCCAGGGCACATTCCTCACAGGATTCTTACCCAAGGCACATTTCTCACAGTGCCCTTACTCAAGGTTCATTCCTCACTCTACTCTTACCCATGGTGCATTTCCCACAGTGCTCTTATCCAAGGCACATTTCTCACAGTGCTCTTACTCAAGGTTCATTCCTCACTCTACTCTTACCCATGGTGCATTTCTCACAGTGCTCTTATCCAAGGCACATTCCTCACAAGATTCTTACCCAATGCACATTTCTCACAGTGCTCTTACTCAAGGTTCATTCCTCACTCTACTCTTACCCATGGTGCATTTCTCACAGTGCTCTTATCCAAGGCACATTCCTCACAGGATTCTTACCCAAGGCACATTTTTCACAGTGCTCTTACTCAAGGTTCATTCCTCACTCTACTCTTACCCATGGTGCATTTCTCACAGTGCTCTTATCCAAGGCACATTCCTCACAGGATTCTTACCCAAGGCACATTTCTCACAGTGCTCTTACTCAAGGTTCATTCCTCACTCTACTCTTACCCACGGTGCATTTCCCACAGTGCTCTTATCCAAGGCACATTTCTCACAGTGCTCTTACTCAAGGTTCATTCCTCACTCTACTCTTACCCATGGTGCATTTCTCACAGTGCTCCTATCCAAGGCACATTCCTCACAGGATTCTTACCCAAGGCACACTTCTCACAGTGCTCTTACTCAAGGTTCATTCCTCACTCTATTCTTACCCATGGTGCATTTCTCACAGTGCTCTTATCCAGGGCACATTCCTCACAGGATTCTTACCCAAGGCAAATTTCTCACAGTGCTCTTACTCAAGGCTCATTCCTCCCATAGTGCTCTTACCCAAGGCACATTTCTCACAGTGCTCTTACTCAAGGTTCATTCCTCACTCTACTCTTACCAATGGTACATTTCTCACAGTGCTCTTATCCAAGGCACATTCCTCACAGGATTCTTACCCAAGTCACATTTCTCACAGTGCTCTTACTCAAGGTTCATTCCTCACTCTACTCTTACCCATGGTGCATTTCCCACAGTGCTCTTATCCAAGGCACATTTCTCACAGTGCTCTTACTCAAGGTTCATTCCTCACTCTACTCTTACCCATGGTGCATTTCTCACAGTGCTCTTATCCAAGGCACATTCCTCACAAGATTCTTACCAAAGGCACATTTCTCACAGTGCTCTTACTCAAGGTTCATTCCTCACTCTACTCTTACCCATGGTGCATTTCTCACAGTGCTCTTATCCAAGGCACATTCCTCACAGGATTCTTACCCAAGGCACATTTCTCACAGTGCTCTTACTCAAGGTTCATTCCTCACTCTACTCTTACCCATGGTGCATTTCTCACAGTGCTCTTATCCAAGGCACATTCCTCACAGGATTCTTACCCAAGGCACATTTCTCACAGTGCTCTTACTCAAAGTTCATTCCTCACACTACTCTTACCCATGGTGCATTTCCCACAGTGCTCTTATCCAAGGCACATTTCTCACAGTGCTCTTACTCAAGGTTCATTCCTCACTCTACTCTTACCCATGGTGCATTTCTCACAGTGCTCTTATCCAAGGCACATTCCTCACAGAATTCTTACCCAAGGCACATTTCTCGCAGTGCTCTTACTCAAGGTTCATTCCTCACTCTACTCTTACCCATGGTGCATTTCTCACAGAGCTCTTATCCAAGGCACATTCCTCAAAGGGTTCTTACCCAAGGCACAATTCTCACAGTGCTCTTACTCAAGGTTCATTCCTCACTCTATTCTTACCCATGGTGCATTTCTCATAGTGCTCTTATCCAAGGCACATTCCTCACAGGATTCTTACCCAAGGCACATTTCTCACAGTGCTCTTACTCAAGGTTCATTCCTCATTCTACTCTTACCCATGGTGCATTTCTCACAGTGCTCTTATCCAGGGCACATTCCTCACAGGATTTTTACCCAAGGCACATTTCTCACAGTGCTCTTACTCAAGGTTCATTCCTCACTCTACTCTTACCCATGGTGCATTTCTCACAGTGCTCTTATCCAGGGCACATTCCTCACAGGATTTTTACCCAAGGCACATTTCTCACAGTGCTCTTACTCAAGGTTCATTCCTCACTCTACTCTTACCCATGGTGCATTTCTCACAGTGCTCTTATCCAGGGCACATTCCTCACAGGATTCTTACCCAAGGCACATTTCTCACAGTGCTCTTACTCAAGGTTCATTCTTCACTCTACTCTTACTCATGGTGCATTTCTCACAGTGCTCTTACTCAAGGTTCATTCCTCACTCTACTCTTACCCATGGTGCATTTCCCACAGTGCTCTTACCCAAGGCACATTTCTCACAGTGCTCTTACTAAAGGTTCATTCCTCACTCTACTCTTACCCATGGTGCATTTCTCACAGTGCTCTTATCCAAGGCACATTCCTCACAGGATTCTTACCTAAGGCACATTTCTCACAGTGCTCTTACTCAAGGTTCATTCCTCACTCTACTCTTACTCATGGTGCATTTCTCACAGTGCTCTTATCCAGGGCGCATTCCTCACAGGATTCTTATCCAAGGCACATTTCTCACAGTGCTCTTACTCAAGGTTCATTCCTTACTCTACTCTTACCCACGGTGCATTTCTCACAGTGCTCTTATCCAAGGCACATTCCTCACAGGATTCTTACCCAAGGCACATTTCTCACAGTGCTCTTACTCAAGGTTTATTCCTCACTCTACTCTTACCCATGGTGCATTTCTCACAGTGCTCTTATCCAAGGCACATTCCTCACAGGATTCTTACCCAAGGCACATTTCTCACAGTGCTCTTACTCAAGGTTCATTCCTCACTCTACTCTTACCCATGTTGCATTTCTCACAGTGCTCTTATCCAAGGCACATTCCTCACAGGATTCTTACCCAAGGCACATTTCTCACAGTGCTCTTACTCAAGGTTCATTCCTCACTCTACTCTTAGCCATGGTGCATTTCTCACAGTGCTCTTATCCAAGGCACATTCCTCACAGGATTCTTACCCAAGGCATATTTCTCACAGTGCTCTTACTCAAGGTTCATTCCTCACTCTACTCTTACCCATGGTGCATTTCTCACAGTGCTCTTATCCAAGGCACATTCCTCACAGGATTCTTACCCAAGGCACATTTCTCACAGTGCTCTTACTCAAGTTTCATTCCTCACTCTACTCTTACCCATGGTGCATTTCTCACAGTGCTCTTATCCAAGGAACATTCCTCACAGGATTCTTACCCATGGTGCATTTCTCACAGCACTCATACCCAAAGTACATTTCTTACTGCACCCTTACTTGGGGCATATTACAGTCCTCTTAATTATGGTATATGAAAGAAAAACTCTCTAAATGCCAGCCCTAGTCTCTTAACCTGGTTCCAAGTCACGCAATATGATTATATCACCTCTAAGACCCCCAAAGTATGTTTGATAATCCTGCGGGGTGCAGTGTTGCATCCCTTTGTTTTCAAAATGTTATTTATAATTAAGAAATTCCAATGATCTCATATTCATTATGTGTGTTCATTTGTTAAATAGGTAGATGTGCTGCTCTAAAGACCCTTCCCAGCCAAGGCCTGATGCAAACACACAAACTATTGAGATAATAGCCCCTCCAACCTTTCCTTCAGACATACTGACCTTTCCTCTATTCTTTTCTACTCTGGTCTTCCTGAATATGCTGCGCCCTGGCACTGCCATGTTATGCCCCATCCCCATTTTGTTCCTCATCCACTTGTCCTTCTTACTGTGGTCTGTCCCTGTATGTCTGCTATCCATGTGTCCATGTGTATGTACTCCTATAATTACTTATGTCTGCTATCCACATGTCCACGTGATATGTATTGCTATAATTACTTATGTTTGCTATCCACATGTCCACGTGTATGTAGTCCTATAATTACTTATGTCTGCTATCCACATGTCCATGTGTATGTTCTCCTATAATTACTTATGTCTGCTATCCATGTGTCCATGTGTATGTACTCCTATAATTACTTATGTCTGCTATCCAAGTGTCCACGTGTATGTACTCCTATAATTACTTATGTCTGCTATTCACGTGTCCACGTGTATGTACTCCTATAATTACTTATGTCTGCTATCCACGTGTCCACGTGTATGTACTCCTATAATTACTTATGTCTGCTATCCATGTGTCCACGTGTATGTACTCCTATAATTACTTATGTCTGCTATCCACGTGTCCATGTGTATGTACTCCTATAATTACTTATGTCTGCTATCCATGTGTCCATGTGTATGTACTCCTATAATTACTTATGTCTGCTATCCACGTGTCCACGTGTATGTACTCCTATAATTACTTATGTCTGCTATCCATGTGTCCACGTGTATGCACTCCTATAATTACTTATGTCTGCTACCCATGTGTCCACGTGGATGTACTCCTATAATTACTTCTTGTTGTGCTCACGTTTTCTCTTCCTGCCACTGACTTCCTGTCCTCTGTGTCATCCACCTGTCATCTCCTCCTTTCCAGTCTCTCTGTGTTTTTTCTATCCAACATCAGACCAACCACAGTATCTGTGTCAAAATAGTTCCTTGTAGTTATACCAATTTCATACTAGCCCCGAGCTACACCTACTGCAGAACTCCCTCAGCCAAGCTCCCACCCCACATCCTGCATGTATCACCCCCTTTGTCATCACCCCCCTCCCCAACTTACTCAGCTCTCTCTGTCCTGCCTCATTATTAACGTCTTACACCGTTTCCATCTACTGTTTCTTCTGCTTTTTATTCTAGTGCCCTATAATTACCCTGCCCCTATACATGCAGTGAACTTGCCCTTATCCTCCTGTGTTACCTGCCCCTCATTCACTCTCCTACATGTGCTGTGCAGTTAGTCTGTCCTCCTTCCTGACGTGTTACCACCCTGCACTATTCTACACTACACTGCTCTAACCAAGCTATTTCCATGCCCTCTCTCAATGCCATGTCTTGTTTTGTGGCATTTGTTCAAAAGCGTACCCTAGGTGTGCTGCACTTCTTATATGCTGTACAAAAGCAACAAACATGATTCGTGCCTGCACAAGTAAGAAATAAACCGAAGGGCAACAACATCTGTTTTATATGTCGTATAAGTTAGTTAGTTATTTAACTGTATCTGAATAGAATATCAGTAGTGTAAGAAACCCTAGTACTGTATATATTTACTATCTTATCTATTTTGACTTTGAAATATTTATTTTAATTGTATTCTGCCTGACGTTGTTATTGTATAACTTAAAAGATTTTGTTTATACTGCATGCAATTAAAATTAAATCACACTCTCACTCCATCAAGCCCAAAACACCCTCTATTCTAACCACAAAACTTCATATAACTCCTCTCCTTCTACAACCATCCACAGCCCACTAACCACAAAACTTCATATAACTCCTCTCCTTCTACAACCATCCACAGCCCTCTAACCACAAACCTTCATATAACTCCTCTCCTTCTACAACCATCCACAGCCCTCTAACCACAAAACTTCATATAACTCCTCTCCTTCTACAACCATCCACAGCCCTCTAACCACAAACCTTCATATAACTCCTCTCCTTCTACAACCATCCACAGCCCTCTAACCACAAAACTTCATATAACTCCTCTCCTTCTACAACCATCCACAGCCCTCTAACCACAAAACTTCATATAACTCCTCTCCTTCTACAACCATCCACAGCCCTCTAACCACAAAACTTCATATAACTCCTCTCCTTCTACAACCATCCACAGCCCACTAACCACAAAACTTCATATAACTCCTCTCCTTCTACAACCATCCACAGCCCTCTAACCACAAAACTTCATATAACTCCTCTCCTTCTACAACCATCCACAGCCCTCTAACCACAAAACTTCATATAACTCCTCTCCTTCTACAACCATCCACAGCCCTCTAACCACAAAACTTCATATAACTCCTCTCCTTCTACAACCATCCACAGCCCTCTAACCACAAAACTTCACATAACTCCTCTCCTTCTACAACCATCCACAGCCCTCTAACCACAAAACTTCATATAACTCCTCTCCTTCTACAACCATCCACAGCCCTCTAACCACAAAACTTCATATAACTCCTCTCCTTCTACAACCATCCACAGCCCTCTAACCACAAAACTTCATATAACTCCTCTCCTTCTACAACCATCCACAGCCCTCTAACCACAAAACTTCATATAACTCCTCTCCTTCTACAACCATCCACAGCCCTCTAACCACAAAATTTCATATAACTCCTCTCCTTCTACAACCATCCACAGCCCTCTAACCACAAAACTTCATATAACTCCTCTCCTTCTACAACCATCCACAGCCCTCTAACCACAAAACTTCATATAACTCCTCTCCTTCTACAACCATCCACAGCCCTCTAACCACAAAACTTCATATAACTCCTCTCCTTCTACAACCATCCACAGCCCTCTAACCACAAAACTTCATATAACTCCTCTACTTCTACAACCATCCACAGCCCTCTAACCACAAAACTTCATGTAACTCCTCTCCTTCTACAACCATCCACAGCCCTCTAACCACAAAACTTCATATAATTCCTCTTCTTCTAGAACCATCCACAGCCCTCTAACCACAAAACTTCATATAACTCCTCTCCTTCTACAACCATCCACAGGCCTCTAACACAGGGAACTCAATTACCATGTTACCAACACCACTCTCCCACAACCATGTCATCCTATCCTTGCCTTCTCTATCCATCTGTCGTTACTTTATCTCCATCATTACCACTTATCACCACCCACGTAACACCATGTACTGTATCAAATCACCCACCCTACCATACACCACAAACAATCCCTCCACTTATCACCACCCACTTAACACCATGTACTGTATCAAATCACCCACCCTACCATACACCACAAACAATCCCTCCACTTATCACCACCCACTTAACACCATGTACTGTATCAAATCACCCACCCTACCATACACCACGAACAATCCCTCCACTTATCACCACCCACTTAACACCATGTACTGTATCAAATCACCCACCCTACCATACACCACGAACAATCCCTCCACTTATCACCATCCACTTAACACCATGTACTGTATCAAATCACCCACCCTACCATACACCACAAACAATCCCTCCACTTATCACCACCCACTTAACACCATGTACTGTATCAAATCACCCACCCTACCATACACCACAAACAATCCCTCCACTTATCACCACCCACTTAACACCATGTACTGTATCAAATCACTCACCCTACCATACACCACGAACAATCCCTCCACTTATCACCACACGCTTAACACCATGTACTGTATCAAATCACTCACCCTACCATACACCACGAACAATCCCTCCACTTATCACCACCCACTTAACACCATGTACTGTATCAAATCACCCACCCTACCATACACCACAAACAATCCCTCCACTTATCACCACCCGCTTAACACCATGTACTGTATCAAATCACCCACCCTACCATACACCACAAACAATCCCTCCACTTATCACCACCCACTTAAAACCATGTACTGTATCAAATCACCCACCCTACCATACACCACGAATAATCCCTCCACTTATCACCACCCACTTAACACCATGTACTGTATCAAATCACCCACCCTACCATACACCATAAACAATCCCTCCACTTATCACCAGCCACTCAACACCATGTACTGTATCAAATCACCCACCTACCATACACCATGAATAATCCCTCCACTTATCACCACCCATTTAACACCATGTACTGTATAAAATCACCCACCTACCATACACCACAAACAATCCCTCCACTTATCACCACCCACTTAACACCATGTACTGTATAAAATCACGAACCTACCATACACCACAAACAATCCCTCCACTTATCACCACCCACTTAACACCATGTACTGTATAAAATCACCCACCTACCATACACCACAAACAATCCCTCCACTTATCACCACCCACTTAACACCATGTACTGTATCAAATCACCCACCCTACCATACACCACGAATAATCCCTCCACTTATCACCACCCACTTAACACCATGTACTGTATCAAATCACCCACCCTACCATACACCACAAACAATCCCTCCACTTATCACCACCCACTTAGCACCATGTACTGTATCAAATCACCCACCCTACCATACACCACGAACAATCCCTCCACTTATCACCACCCACTTAACACCATGTACGGTATCAAATCATCCACCCTACCATACACCACAAACAATCCCTCCACTTATCACCACCCACTTAACACCATGTACTGTATCAAATCACCCACCCTACCATACACCACGAACAATCCCTTCACTTATCACCACCCACTTAACACCATGTACGGTATCAAATCACCCACCCTACCATACACCACGAATAATCCCTCCACTTATCACCACCCACTTAACACCATGTACTGTATCAAATCACCCACCCTACCATACACCACAAACAATCCCTCCACTTATCACCATCCACTTAACACCATGTACTGTATCAAATCACCCACCCTAGCATACACCACGAACAATCCCTCCACTTATCACCAACCGCTTAACACCATGTACTGTATCAAATCACCCACCCTACCATACACCACAAACAATCCCTCCATACCTGCAAACACACAACTAATTATCTATTACCCTTTAATCTTACAACTCACCTCTCCTATGCATTATACCTCACAATCTAAAAAACACCTTAGCCTCAAACACCACTTCCTAACTATATTCTACCTTAAAACCATCACCAGCATTGCAGCCCAACTACTACTAGGAGGTGATATCCACCCCAACCCTGGCCCAACAAGCAACACCCATACCACACCTGACCCCAATCTCCCATTTAAACACAAATCCACTGATATACTCATACTAAACCTAAACATTTGCTGTATCATAAATAAAATACATGGAACCATCTCTGTATATAACCCAGATATTATAGTGATTACAGAAACATGGCTTAAACCCCTCATTAAAGATAACTTCATAACTCCACCTGGTTTAAATATATTGAGAGTAGACAGACCTCACAGAAAAGGTGGTGGCATTGCCCTTCTTTACAAATCCAATTTAAAAGTTCAGCTACTTCAAAAAGAAACCCCAGATTTCAACACTGCTCAGACCCTATTCACCAAAATCCTATTAAATCAATACAAACAACTAAACCTACTCAGCATTTATATACCACCAGGAGACAGCATTAAGACACTAGAATCTATACTCCACTGGGCTTCCCATTCCCTGTCCCAAGAAACTGTACTCCTAGGTGATGTCAACATAGACTGGAACACCATACACTCACCCATAGCTACCAACCACATAAACCTATATAATTTCGTACAACTCATACACTCACCCACAAGAATTGACAAAACCACCAAATGTGAATCTACCTTAGACTGGATCCTGACTAACCAGCCCAATACTGACCACCTATCCGGGATACTACCTGATTCCGTCAGTGACCATAACCCAACCTTTCTCCTTCGGCACAAACTAAAATCTACCAACACCCCCGCTCTCTTACAAATCCGATCCCACAAAAACTTCTCCCCAGAGCAATTCTCAGAAGCCCTTCAATCCTGTGACTGGGCTCCTATAAAACCCCTTCCCCTGGATATTGCAGTAGCATACTTTAATGCCAAATTCCTAGGGATTTTAAACCAACTAGCCCCGCTGAAAACAATAAGAATGCGAAGTAACCCTGCCCCCTGGTTAAACAAAGCCACAAAAATCTTACTTCAAGACTAGAGACAAAGCTTGGTTAACTTGGCAAAAATACAAAACTCCCAAAACTAGACAAAGCTTTGCTGAGCTCAGAAATAAAGCACAAAAACAGGTCAGGTTGGACAAGATAAACCACTATATTTACCTACAAAGGAAACATAACAACAACCCACATAAATTCTGGGCTGCAGTGAATTATATCCTCCAGCCTGGAAAAGTCACCACACCACCCCCATATATCAAAGGTATTGATTCACATATAGCCTCTAGTTTCAATAACTACTTTACCTCTTCAATACTGAACCTGGTAAGTGCAATATCACCCAAAACCTAACCTCAACCCTTGGACTACCAGACTAACTCCACCCCTTCACACTCACCCCAGTACCAACATCTACCATTCAAAATCTCTTAGCTAAACTCAAACCTACCACCCTAGCTGCCGACAGTCTTCCAGCTAAATATCTACAAATTGCATCCAAGGCCATCACCTACCCCATCTTCTTACTTATTAACAGATCTATCGCCCTGCATACTATTCCTTCATTATGGAAAACCTCATATATCACCCCCTCCACAAGGGAGGCCCATATACTGACCTCTCCAACTACCATCCCATTGCAATCCTATCACCTTTCTCAAAAATTCTAGAAAAATGTATCCACCACCAACTCCTTATCCACCTGCTAACCAATAACCTTCTAACTAAAACCCAACATGGATTCAGACCTTCCCATAGCATCAACACTTCCCTAATTAACTTTTCCAATACCATAAACTCGCACAGGAACCAAGGAAAGCTGGTCTCTGCCACCTTCTTAGGCCTATCCAAGGCATTTGATACAGTTTTCCATAACAAACTCCTCACCTGTCTAGCAGAACTCAACCTTGATGACCCCACTCTACAATGGTTTAACAGTTACTTAAACAACCAGTCACAATCTGTCAAATGGGGCAACTCCCTATCCCCCCACTCTCTGTCACATGTGGTGTCCCTCAAGGTTCAATCCTTGGCCCCCTTCTCTTCAACATATTTACAAATAATCTCCACCTAACTACCACTAAAGCCAACATTGTCCAGTATGCGGATGACACTACCCTAATCTGCTCAGCAACAAACATCCAATTACTTCAAAGTAAAGCCCAAGAATCCTTCACTGAGGTAGAGAACTGGCTAAACAACTACCAACTAATACTAAACCCCCAAAAAACACAGCTAATACTATTCCACCCAATCAAACACTGCAACGCCACCTTTACCATCATGTCTACCAATGACACCCTCATCACTCCCGTAACTGAGGCTAATCTCTTAGGCATCACTATTGATCATCAACTTAAATACAACAAGCACATATCCCAAACTATCTCCAAAGTCCATAAAAAACTAGGTTGTGTATATCATTGCAAACTATTCCTAACCCCTGAGACTAGAACAACAATAGCCAGAAATAATCTCTTATCAACACTACTTTATGCTTCTCCAGTTCTCACCAATATTAACAAAACCAACCTGAACAAACTCTCTACATGCTACAATAAAATAGCTAGGTTCACTGCCAATAATAGATCATATTCCCACCATTGCCTATCCCTAACTAAACTGTACTGGTTTGAATTTCCAAACCTCCTACGCTACCACCAACTGATCATAGCCCATCAAATTTTCTTCCATCTGGGGAAGTGCCCTGCCCTTGCCGATATGCTAAACTTTCACAACCCTAAAAATGAACTACGTTCATGTATCAAAAACCGATTGAAGTTAATCCATGCAATAACAGTTCTGGGGAGGCCTTATTCTCCCATGGTGTTGCCAAAGCATGGAACACCCTCCCACCTGAACTCAGGCTACAAAGTCACACAGGCACCTTCAAAGGCCTTCTTAAATTACACCTCAATACTAACCCTCTCTGCAACTGCAAAGACCCCCTTGAAGACCCACATTTTCATATGTAAGTGACCCATTGAAGCCTTTAATGCATACACTATACTCTCACCTGACATGTACTTTTTGTATATATTGTAAATAATGGTGCTACTCCTGAGTATCTTATTGTTCTACAGAATTGTTTTTGTACTTCATTGTTTCTCTTATCTTGTGTGCCAGTTTTATTGTTATCTAAAGCATGTATGTACACTGTTATAGGTTCATAGGTTCATAGGTTTATACTAGGCTATCTGCCCTAAGGCATTTATAAGCCTAGCCCAAAGTTTTGTGGCTTACGCCACCCCTTATGTTAAAAAATACTGTGCCCATTAGTTTGTTGTGCCTCTGTCCAGCAGTGACACAGAGATGATTCCCGGGGTAAACCTACGATCTCCCATCCACCGGTCAAGATTTCTCTTGAACAGAGCCATCGAGGTGCTCTGCCTCACATGGACTGGGATTTTATTCCACAGCATAGGGAGTCTCTGGGTGACAAATCTATCCCTCCAGCATGTCCTATTTATATCCATGCTAAGGTTTAAGTCGCTTGCTCTAGTGGATCTGGTAGATTTGGATTTTTTGAGGTGGAGCATGTCCATTAATTCCGGGTTGGACATGGCCTTGTATGTCAGACACAGGTCACCTCTGAGCAGGCGGTATGCAACTGAATAGAGCTGGAGTTTCTTCAGTCTGGCAGCATATGACAGATTTTGGAGTCCCTTTATCCTTTTGGTGAGGAACTTTTGGGGTCTCTCCAATTGCTGCAGGTGTCAGGTGAGATACATCCCGAATGGGGCATTGTACTCGATCATTGGTCTGATAAGTGAAGAGTACAGGGGAACAATGACCTCACTTGATCTGGATGTGAATCCCTTCATGATCAGGTGGGCAAGGTAGAAGGTCTTTCTAACCACTTTAGCAATGTGAGTGTCAAAAGAAAGGCCACTGTCAACCTGGGTCCCCAGGTCCCTGATAACCTCTTCTGTGCTTAATGGATTGCCACCTATATGGTAGCTTGGGGTTACCTTGTTTTTCCCGAAGGGTATGACTATACATTTTTTGGCATTTAACTTCAGGCCATGGCTCTGGCACCAGTTATCAGTTTCCGTGAGACCCCTCTGAAGGATATCTGTGTCCAATGTACTTTCCACTATGGCGCCCAGTTTGCAGTCATCTGCACACTTTGTCAGCCATAGTCCTCCTATGTTTGCCTGTACGTCTGAGAAGTAGATGCCGAACAACAGGGGGCCAAGGACTGAGCCCTGTGGGACCCCACTTGTGACTGGCTTGGAGTCTGACATGGCGCCAGCAACTCTAACCCTGTGGGTTCTGTCCTTTAGCCAGTTTGCAACCCATCTTGTGACATATGGGTTTACATAGGTTCATAGGTTCATAGGTTCATACTAGGCTATCTGCCCGAGGGCATTTACAAGCCTAGCTCATCGTTTTGTGGCTTACGCCATTTAAGCTGGTAAGTTTCTCTATAATACCCAAGTGGGGTATTGTGTCGAAAGCTTTTGCAAGGTCAAGGTAGGCTGTATGGACTGCCTTTCCCTCATCAATGGCCTTGGTGACTGTTTCGAAGAAGTCGACCAAGTTCAAAAGGCATGATCTGCCCTTGACAAAGCCAAACTGGGTCAGGTCCAATGTCTGCAAGTCCCCTATGTCTTTGTTTATGAGTTCCATTATGATCCTCTCCATAGCTTTGCAGACCAGGCTTGTTAAGCTTATGGGGTGGTAATTTCCAGGGTCCGTAGAGGTACCGCCTTTGTGGAGTGGGACCACAGTTGCCGTACGCCACTCCTTGGGCACGTATCCTGCGGTAAGGCTAAGATTAAACAGTTGCCTTATATGCGGGTTTAGTTCCTCATTGAGTTCGTGTAGCACACAGCCGGGGACACCATCCGGTCCCATTGATGCTGTGTTTTTAGCTTTAGAGAGAGCAGCTTTCACCTGCGCATTTGAGATGTCCGGGAGGCTACACTCGGCTGAGATAGTTATCTCTCCTTGGATGATTTTATGAGTGCTCATATTTTTTTACTAATAATGATCAAGGGTGTCTTCTCTTTTATGGATTTTGCTCTATCATGTAACAGCTTTCTCCTCTCATTGTAAAGTTTGTTTATGGCTGGGGTCCACCAGACTGGACGTTTGCCCTTGGTGGAAAGAGTCTTGGTTTTATTAGGGATTGCCTGATCCATGCAGTCCTGGAGGTGTTCGTAGAAGGCATTTGTAAGGGCTTCCGCAGCTTGGGTTGTGGTTTCTACTGGCTCGGGGGCCTTGAAGGATACCACACCAGTCTTGAGTAGTGTGAAGTTTGCTTTCGAGAAGTTCTTCACTGTGGTCTTTTTTGTTTGGGGTGGGGGCGGGATGTGGATTTCCAGTGAGATAAGTTTGTGATCTGATCTCACCAATGAGGGATATACTTCCGGTGTGGAGCATTTTGTCCCCATGTTTGTGATGATGAGATCTAGTATATTTTCTCCTCTTGTGGGAACGGTGACTAGTTGTTCCATGGCATTTGAATTTATGAACTCCAGGAACCTTTGGGCTGGAAAGTTGGGGCTTGAGTAATGTTCCCAGTCTATATTCGGGTAGTTGAAGTCACCCAATATAATGGTGTTTGGAGATACATTTATACCCTCCAGTGTCTTCAGGAAGGCTGTGTGGGGTTCCTGAGTTTGAGAGGGTGGCCTGTAGCATGCTACAAATTGTAGAGCAGTTTTGCCTATGGTTGATTGCACCTGGATGGTTTCCGATGCTTCGTGCGTTGCCACCAACCTGGAGGTGTGGGTATCCTTGATGAATATGGATACACCCCCTCCTTTTGTGGTGTGGTCCGGGTTTTGGGGCCGAACGCATGATATGAGGTAAAACCTGATAGTGCCGGGTGCTCTCAGGAGCCTTGAACCAGGTTTCAGTCACAGCACAGACATCGATGTTCTCCATACTGAGAAGGGCCTCGAGAGCGTGCATTTTGAGATTTAGACTTCTGGCATTGAGCAGCATTACCCTTAGTTTCTTCCCATTTTTGTTTTCTAGGGTGGTAGGTTTAGAATTTGAGCCTTGCCTAAAAAGGCACTATGCGGGTGGCAAGAGCCTTAGCCAATATCCGGAATCCCAGGGGTGACAGGTGCAAGCCGTCCCTTGCGAAGCAGCGTGGCTTGTCAAGCATGTCATCCCAGGCAGACAGACACTGGATCCCCTTTGAATGACACCAGAAATTAAGCCAATTGTTAAAGCTGATCATCTTGTCTCTATGTTGTGGCATCATTCTTGGTGAAGGAAGGATACTGCTCAGGGTCAGGGTCATACCTGCCTGGGCTACATAATCAGAGAGCTCCTCTATGTCTCTTTTCATGTAGTCCAGGGAGGTACGTCTCAGGTCGTTCAGACCAGCATGGACAATGACTGTGTCATATTTGTACTTGCTGTGGAGTGACCCGAGTGCTTGTGTTATGTAGCAGATTCTAGCACCCGATAGGCAGCTTACTGTGACTCTCTCCTTGTTCAGCCTGGTGAGTGGGACATCAGTGTGTCTGACTATGGAGTCACCTATGACAAGTATGTTTGGTGTTGTATTTGGCCTTAAGGGCTGTGACTGCTTTGCACACTGATTTTGTGGTTTATGTGTTGCCTGTGGTGTGTCATGAGGTGGCAGTTGCTTGGATGTCTGCTTTGGAGGCCTCTGCTGTTTAGGTAAATTTTTGCTCAGAGCCTCCGAGTATGACTTTGTGTGTTTATGTGTTTGATTCATTGTTGTGATAGCTTTATGTGAGACTGGTTTAGTGGTGTGTGTAGTTGCCTTCTCCTCCTGTCTGGTCTTGCCAGTCCTGAGTTGAGAGAGCTCAGCCTCCAGTTTGGCTAAATAGCTGCATCTCTCACAAGTATTTGTGTTATGTGGGAGGAGGAGAGGGTTGTCAGTGTACATGAGGCAGTTGTAACATTGCCTCAATATTCCCAAATTCACCAACTGGACAGGAGAGGACGCCAGCATCTGGCCCTTCGACATGCTAGAGAAATTTAGAAGTTAGGGGTGTAACTGAATAAGAGAGGACTTAGTAAGGAAGTGGGTACTCCTGGGGGGGGTTTTGCTAGTGAGGGACTTTGTTTAATACAGAAGTGCTAAACCTGAAAAGAAGATGCTTTTAAGACAAGTAAAAGCTTTTAGGAACAAGTGCTGCGCTTTTTAGTTAAGGGATATACTGTTTAGATTACTAGTAGAGCAGTTCTAAGGGAAAAAATGAAGAACAGACTTTATGGAGCCAGAAAAAGTTTAACCTTGTTAAACCAGCGCTGCCCGATGCTGCTCTAGTGGCAACTCCGCGCTAAATCTCGCTAAAGCACTCTAAAGCGTGCTTGATAGCAGGGGCTGGAAAGAGCCAGGAATTGACCCAAAACGGCCAGTAAAACTACAGTTTCAAGTCAGTAACCACTCCCACGGGGGCAGGGAAGCAGCTCAATGTTTATCACTGCCACTGATCAACAGAGAGAGTTTCCTTTAGCCCAAGCAAAAATGGCCTCACAGAAACTTACAAAACAGTTCAAGAACAGCAAGCCTGTAACTTGAACTTTTTTAAATCTCAGAAAAGTGGGAAAAAAGCAAGATTTTTTTTTTGTTTTTTCAGATATAGCAGAGGTTCACAAGTAATATCAAGTTATAACAGTGCAGTAAATGACCCCACACAAGAGTGCTAGGTCAAAGACAGAAAATATGCAAGTTTTGAGAAAAAACGATTTTAAAATTAAGTGCAAGCAGGTAGTAAAAGAGGTTATTTCTTTGGAGCTTTTTTCCCCAGGACTCCACTGAAAAAGGACACATGTTGGACTTACCTGGTAAAACAAATGTTAAATAAATAAACAAACAATAAATAAATAAATGTGCATTGGGGGAAATTAAATCCCACACTAGTGGCCACTTCCCTGTGGACTGAGAGGCTGTCCTTTCTTCCTGCTAGCTCTCTCCTCTGCTGTACTGTCGTCTAGGGTATTTAAAGCCCAGTTGGTCATGTTTCTCTCCCAGCTGGCTATTTAAAGCTCTCTCCTCTGCTGTACTGTCGTCTAGGGTATTTATAGCCCAGTTGGCCATGTTTCTCTCCCAGCTGGCTATTTAAAGCTCTCTCCTCTGCTGTACTGTCGTCTAGGGTATTTAAAGCCCAGTTGGCCATGTTTCTCTCCCAGATGGCTATTTAAAGCTCTCTCCTCTGCTGTACTGTCATCTAGGGTATTTAAAGCCCAGTTGGTCATGTTTCTCTCCCAGCTGGCTATTTAAAGCTCTCCCCTCTGCTGTACTGTCGTCTAGGGTATTTAAAGCCCAGTTGGCCATGTTTCTCTCCCAGCTGGCTATTTAAAGCTCTCTCCTCTGCTGTACTGTCATCTAGGGTATTTAAAGCCCAGTTGGTCATGTTTCTCTCCCAGCTGGCTATTTAAAGCTCTCTCCTCTGCTGTACTGTCGTCTAGGGTATTTATAGCCCAGTTGGCCATGTTTCTCTCCCAGCTGGCTATTTAAAGCTCTCTCCTCTGCTGTACTGTCGTCTAGGATATTTAAAGCCCAGTTGGCCATGTTTCTCTCCCAGCTGGCTATTTAAAGCTCTCTCCTCTGCTGTACTGTCATCTAGGGTATTTAAAGCCCAGTTGGCCATGTTTCTCTTCCAGCTGGCAATTTAAAGCTCTCTCCTCTGCTGTAGAGTGTTGTCTATGGTATTTAAAACCCAGTTGGCCATGTTTCTCTCTCAGCTGGCTATTTAAAGCTCTCTCCTCTCCTGTTGACCCTATAATGCTACGCTTTCCCATGTTGGTGGTCATTCCTGTCCGCACAGATCCATTCTGTGTTCCTCATTTTGCTCACTGCTCTTCCAAGTTCCTGCTGTCATTCAGGCTTGTTAAAGCCAACTCCCCTACTCCCCCTCCTCTAGTCGTGCTAAGTAAAATCCTCTTCTGACTGACTGAACAAAGAGAATGATGCCTCCTATTGTACCCTGCTCCAGTTTTCTTAAAAAAAAACAATGCTGAAGCTCTTTTACTAGGTCACCATGTGTCTTGGTTGCTGTAAATGTTCAGCATTTTCCTTCTGGAAGTTGCACTCCTTCACAATAAAGGAACTGTATATCAAGAAAAAGAGCTCCAGCATCTTTTGTAAGATGCAAAGGCCACATTAAAATGCGTTAAAGATCTTTCCTTCCAGCTATACTGCAAATCAAAATCTCTTCCTCAGATCACATGATCACATGCCAGAAGATGATCCCTAGCTGAAACTGTGATTTTGGGTCAAACACAAAAGTTTCCACAACTGAAGCCTCCAAAGAAAAATGTCCAGGTTAAGGTCAGACCCACCAATGCAGGCGTACCTAACTCCTACCAACTCCCTCAAGTTTTGTAGGACCTATTGGCCATTTCTAATAGTTCATAACCCTTAGTTGCCTCACACTTAGGGGTTTAGTCATTTGTGCCTTTTGTCTATTTCCATCTTGGTCCAACTGATAATCTAATGCTCTAAATTGGAATCAAAGAATAGGTCACGTTTGCAAACCCTGCCCTAAGGAAAAGCTGGTCAAAAGTTATTTGTATTTCTAGGGATGTTAAACTTCCTGAAATCTTCACAAGCTTTGCTCCTATATGAGTCTGAAGCTATTTAAGGGTATACTTTAGAGAGGCTTCCATTGTTTTAAAGGCAAAGAACAAACTAACTAAATGAAATATTCATTTAGACTGTTAATTGTGTTATCATTTTTAAGCCCTTGAGAACAGAAATCCCATGGAGTTAAAGAACTCACCCACTTTACCTTCAATCACGGTGACTCTGAATTGGATTATATTCCATTATCCCATTTAGTCTTTAAGAGTTTGTTTTATTCTGAAGTGCTTATATAAATTGTTGCCGCCTGTTACAAATACAAACTGTAGAACTGATACCTAAGGACTTCAGTATAGCCCTGTAGAGGTTTTGCCACACAGAAGTGCATTTCCCCATTATGAGTTACAATGGTAGTAATAAGTGGGGGTCATTTTTTACCGAATGTAAACATTTTACATTTTAAAGTGAATATTTAGCATGTTTTAAACTGATAAGCCATGTGCTTTTCATATATTAGTATTTACCGGGAAAAAGCACCTTGCAAAACTCCAGTCTTCAAACTTCAAAATATTAGAAGGAACAATAAAATGTATGACAAAGCAACAAAAGACATCTGTATATTAAGATCACCCACTGCAATAAATACATTAAACATTAGAAAGTCACTGCATGAAAATAGGTTTTAAAAGGTTTAGTACATATTATTTTGTTAAAATATATAGTATAATTTTAGAAACATACACCAATACGCACTACATACTGTATATATTGTGTGTCTGTGTGCGTGTTTGCGTGTGTATGTGTGCACGTCTCTGTGTCTACATGTGTGCATATGCATGTGTGTTTGTGTATATTATGCCATCTGTGCTGTGTCTGCATGTCCTCCCCACATTCGTGTGGGTTTCCTCCAGGAGCTCCAGTTTCCTCCTACATTACAAAGACATGCATCTGGAGTGTTTCTCCCTAGGCCTTCGGCTTTGTTCCAAGTCAGACTTTCCTGGTAAACAAATGTTAAATAAATAAATGAATATATATATATATATATATATATATATATATATATATATATATGTATATATATATATCTAGGACTCTTGCACGAAAGTGCAAAAGCCCAAATCCATTATCACTGAACACACTTTAACGAAAGCGCTTTTCACCGAAAAGCGCTTTCGTTAAAGTGCATAAAAAAAAAAAAAAAGCCCCCCTGCATCCCCCATGTGGGGGGCTGTGCCCCTCACTCTCACACCCCCTACTTTAATATTCTTATTCCGAGATCACACTACAGTGGGGAAAAGGGAATTTTCCCTTACCCATACTGTAGTACGATCTCCAGAACAGGCATATTTATGCAAAAGTGCTTTTTCGGTGAAAAGCACTTTCATGTAAATATGCCCCAGCGATAATCATTCGGTGAAAAATGTTTTCGGGAATCTGTACGGATCCCATATATATATATATATATATATATATATATATATGTGTTGTGTCTTTCGTCTTTTCCTGGTTAGGGGTCGCCACAGCGGAACTCTGGTCCACTAATGATTGGCAGTAGATTTTTATGTACTGAGTTGCCGGCCCTGACGCACAACCTTCAATGAAGGTACGCCCATTCACGCATGACTCCACACAGAAGACACTCTAGCTGAGAATCGAACAGGACAATGTCTTACTGTGAGGCGACAACGCTACCGCAGCACCACCACCGTAGCATATATATATATATATATATATATATATATATATCTATGTGTCTATACACACACACACACACACACACATATATATATATATATATATATATATATATATATATATATTATATATATATATATATATATGTGTGTGTGTGTGTGTGTGTGTGTGTGTGTGTGTGTGTGTAAGTGTGTGTGTGCATATTCAGATACATACACACCCTCACACAGGCAGTCCGGACAGGAGGTCCGAATGGAAAGATGAAAAGTCAGCAAGCAAAGGAGAGGAGTAGTGCTGAAATTGAATTCATCCTCAAGTCCTGGTGAGTACCTACATGAGGTGTAGGTTTTCACAAAATCTCACCAAGACAACACTGATATATAGAATGTATTTATATAGCATATATCATAGACGGAAGTAGGTTAAAAACTAAAAGAGACAGCTGGGTGCACAAGACCCAGGATTAAAAACTGCCTAATCCTGGTAGGCACACTGGTGCCAGGACTGGAAAAAATGACAGTGTAGAATCCCCCAAATACGGAAACATTCCTATAATGGGGCCAGGCCAGGTCCAGGGGGAGTATGGCCCCCCTGTTATAGAAGGAAGTAACAGTCCCCAAAAATCACAAAAACTGATAGGCAAAGAAGATCCATAAAGACGACAGAGTGGACTATTGAGGATAAGAAAGACATTATGTATTGTTACTATTATGCAAAAAGCCCAGAATTTCCAGACACAAGATATACAAAACGATTAAGAGAGAAATTAGAGGAAAGAAAAATACTTCTGCAAGAAAAACTGTCAGAAGCTCCAAATGAAAATGTGCTTTCATTAATGCAACAGATTTGTGAGAAAACAGTATATAGATCAAGAAAGTTTGATCTGTTTGGAAATAAAGTATCTGAGGAAGTGCAAAAATATAAACAACAAACCAAGAGATATTTGAAAAATATAAAGAGAAATATGGACATAAGAAAGAGAGATTTGATATGGTGCAATATTTATGCAAAGGAGAAAGTCAAATTAATCAATATAAAGAAGGCAGCCCCAAAGATATTTGAAACGAAATACAGGCAAAGGCATCCAGGTTTGAAAAATTTTACAATAAAAAACTAATATCACAAAGATGGAACGTAGAAAAGAAGACCAGTAAAGTAGAAGTTAAAAAATATAAGTTAAAGTTATGTAGTGCCTGCGAAGTGAAGGATTTGGTGTAGAAGGTCTAACACAGGTTATATCACAGCATGATGGAGTGAGTCCCCAAAGTGAGGAGAAGCAGGAATATCAGGAGACATCCAAAGGAGAAATATGGACATGGGAAAGAAAAAGAGATTTATTATGGTGTAATACCTATGCAAAGGAGAAAGCAAAACTAACCAGTACAAAAAGAGCAGCATCAAAGATATTTGAGAGAAATACAGGCAAAGGAATCCGGATATGGAAAGCTTTACAATACAAAAAAAAAATAAGAAGACAAAGAGAAAAAGTAGAAAAAGATTATTAGTAATGGAGGAGTTAAAGAAATAGAAACTGAGGTTATGGAGAACCTGCAAAGTGAAGGATTTAGTATAGAAAATCTAATTCAGAAAGTACCACAACAGGATAGAGCAATGGCCATCCAAATTAAGGGGAAAACTATGGAAAAGGAAGCAATTGGTCAGTTGTCATATCAAGATATTTTGGAGCCTTCCACAGGAAATGCTCACTTGAAGCTAGACAGCAAAGGAAGGAACATGAAACTGTGGCAACTCTGATGCAGTCAATGTTGAGGAGTGATAGGCCAGTGAGTTCCCATATGACAGAGCAACGGACGACACAGGATGACATTGAAGAGAAGGTGCCACAGGAAGATGCTATAGAATCTTCAATAGAATGCCCACAGGAAATGGAAAACAATGGATGTGACCTCAGGTTGGAAGAAAATGAGCTAAGAGAATAGTTGCTTGATTTAATAGACATAGATACATTAAGGTCAATGAGAGAAATAGACTGCAGAAGGTTAATAAAACCCCAAAAGTCAGAAGTTTGATAAAATAAATGACCACAGTAATTAGGACTGTCCATAGAGATCCATGCGATATAACAGAAGTAAACAGGATATATTACTGTGCAGCTAAATTAATAACTGATAAAGTTTTACCACAAGAACACAGAGTAGTGAGGGAAAGGAAGGGGAGAAATCGAATACCATCATGGAAGTATCAACTAGAGAAAACTATAAAGCAATTAAGACAAGAAGTGCACTGTTAGAAGAGTATAGAAGAGGGAACAGATCAACAAAAATACTCAGAAAGATAGACGTGATAAAAGCAATGTACGGTATTAGAACAGACCAGAATCTATCATGCACTATTGCAAATAGTAAACTAAACATTTCAGCACAGGCAGAAAAACGTAGAGGATACACAGATAAATATAATAGAAAAGTACAAAATAAACAATTTATTGATGACCCAAAAATGTTTGATAGAGAATTGGGAAATAAGGTAAAAATAAGTGAAAAAACGCCAAAAAAAGAGGAAGTAGATACATTTTGGAAAAGTATCTATGAAGATCCTGTGGAACATAACAAAGATGCTAAATGGATAGAAGTAGTAAAAGAAAGAATAAGAAGTTTAAAGGTACAGGATATGAAATGGGATGAAGTAACAGCCAGAGAGATTGAAACAAAGTTAAGAAAAGCCTCTAATTGGAAAACCCCAGGCCCAGATGCAGTACCTAACTTTTGGTTAAAAGTATCAACATCTTTGCACGAAGATTTAGCCATGAGTAAGAACT
Organism: Protopterus annectens; assembly: GCF_019279795.1. Taxonomy (NCBI): domain Eukaryota; kingdom Metazoa; phylum Chordata; order Ceratodontiformes; family Protopteridae; genus Protopterus; species Protopterus annectens. The sequence goes on from NC_056744.1 coordinate 1,831,733,087, forward strand.
GTTTATATGTGCACCTAGAACAGACACTGCACTGGTTAACAACAGGAAAAACAATGCTCTTACTTAAGGGTGAACCTGCAAGCGACCCTAAAAATTATAGACCAATAACTTGTCTTCAGGCGATGTATAAACTATACATGGGAATTGACGCTGACAGAGTTTATAGCAATTTAGAAAAAAACTCAATTATGGCAGTAGAACAAAAGGGCAATAAAATAAACTCATATGGAACAAAGGATCATGTGTTGTTAAAGAAAGTCATAATGGAGAAATGTAAAAAGGGAAAGAATTTAAGTATGGCATGGATAGACTACAAAAAAGCATTTGATTGCATCCCACATTCATGGATAAAAGAGTGCTTAAAAATAAGATACACACTATACTGATCGACTACAGTACAGTGACCATGAAAGAGTGGCAGACCACTTTGCAATTAAACTATGATAAAGGACAGATTATTATCCCAGGGATAAAAATTCAAAGGGGGCTATTCCAGGGTGACTCTCTGTCAATGTTGCTATTTTGCCTTACCATTAACCCATTAAGATGTTTAATTAACAACTTAGGCCATGGCTATAATTAGGTTCCTAAAAAACAACAAAGTGTAAAGGCTTCTCATCTTCTCTTTGTTGATGATTTGAAACTGTATAGCTCATCAGATGAACTGAAAGCACAGCTGCAGGTTGTCAAGTTTTTTTCAGATGATATTAGAATGTCATTTGGTCTGGGTAAATGTGCAAAAGCAACCTTTAAAGCAGGAAAACTGCAACACCAAGAAAACATCAGTTTGGCACAAGAATGTGATATAAAAGAACTTGAGCAAGAGAGCGTGTATAAATATTTGGGAATTGATGAAGGATCAGCAATAAAACATGAACAAATGCAAATAAAACTTAGTAAGAAAAACTTTTGAAGACTTTAATTCTGAAAACAGCGTTGACATCTAGGAACAAATTCCAAGGTATAAATCAGTTTGCTCTTCCTGACCTAACTTATAGTTTTGGAGTGATTGACTGGCCCCAAAAAGTGTTGGATAGATTAGATAGGAAAACAAGAAGGATGCTTCATGCTCACCAAATGATTTATAAAAATCGGTGTATACCAAGATTATATATTCCCCATTCTGAAAGAGGGATGGGCCTCCTTGAAATTGATTACATGTATAGATCTGCAATCGTGGGACTCCACACATATCTGCTGACCTCACAAGACCCAAATGTAGTGAAAGTTTTGAAACATGAGGAGAATAAATCTAAGATGGCATCTCTGCTTAATTTAGCAGAAGCATATCGACGTCAAGCAGGAATGGAAATCAAACCAGAAGTAGATAAAAACCAGGCAGTAACGATTGTGCTAAAAAACAAAAGAAAGAATATAAGATGAAGGACCAAATGAGAAGGTAAGAAATATGGAAAAAGCATAAATATAGTTGCAAGTATAGAAACTTATGGAAGAACTTCACGTTGATCAGGAACGAACACAGGAATGGTTAAGGAGAGGCAAATTCAAACCAAGAGATGAAAGGTTAATATTGGCAGTCCAAGACAGTGGGCTACATACACGCTGGTTTACAAAGTCCATTGAACATGTGGGAGAAACAGACAAATGTAGGTTTTGTAAACCGAACTGGAAACAGTCACACACCTCTTTGCTGGTTGTGACATACTAATGGCAGAAGGACTGTATACTGAAAGGCATAATAATATGGCGAGACTGTTGCACTGGGGATTGTGCAAACATTATGGTATTGAAGTGGCTGAAAAACACTGGAAACATGAGCCACAAAGAATCATAGAAAATGATGAAGTTTATATCACATGGGATCACCCATTACCAGCAATTCAAAAGACAGATGCTAGAAAACAAGATATAGTGATCCAAGAAAAGAAGACAAAAGTAGCATTGATCATTGAAATTGCTGCACCTGGTGACTACAGTGTCTTGCGTACAGAGAGAGACAACGTCATAAAATACCAGGATCTGCAGGCAGAAATGAGAGCAATGTGGAAGAAAGATATCCAGACAGTTCCAATAGTAGTTGGAGCAATGGGTCTTATAAAAAAGAATCTACAGTCGTATTTAGATATGTTACCAATCCATGTAACCCAGTATGAATTGCAGAAGGAGTCATTACTGCGCACATTGCGGGTGCTGTGAAGAGCACTTTTGGCTGACATCAAAGATTGAAACAATACTAATTTCATGAACTTTAATCATACTTTGACTTAGGAAATGGGTCCATTCCCATCATAGTATTAGAAACACAAAAGATTTGGAGAAATTAAAAAAGGCATAAACAGATAGAGATACAGATATGCTGTATGGCTGAAGATCACAGAAGTGGTTGACACTAAAATGTGAAAACACTTAGGTATGATTTATTAAAAAGCAGTGAACATTGAAACTCTGTAACAATAAAAACATTTTGTGCAGGGAGATTTGTTCTTCTGTAACCCCCCCCCCCCCAACATCCCTGCTACTTAGATTATGTTTGAGATCTCTGTATCTCTAAAATACTACAGTCTTGGAATCATTCTGTAACAAAACTGAACTTAAGTGTTCGCACATAATGAGTGTTGATCATAGGTTGTGTTGCACCATTACTATGCAAATTGTTGTTTCTTCAAGGTTATATGTTGTTGCTAGCCTGGACTAGATGTTACACAATATTTTGTTATAACCATGCAACCTGCTAATGCGTTTATGTTTTAAGTGTTTTATGTGATTAAAGTTGGTTTATCAACCCAGAATCATGTCTGTGGGTTTCTGTGGCGTTGGTCGTGTGGTTATCAGTGTTGTTGCAGCGCTCTTCCTCCATTTTTGCTGGTTTGGTGACAATATTTTGTTACGTTTAGGCATAACTGGCACTGACAGTCTTCCACATATGGATGAAGAAAAGTGGCATGATGAAGTGTTCATGGATCAGGCCAAACCATCTGAGACTATGAATCATATAAGCAGGCTTCCTCAACTTCCACTTTTCACAAGACCATTGTGGCTTTGATTAAATACTAATACAATACAATTTTGTGAACGAATGTTGCTCAGCAGCTATCCTAGGCTCATTTAATTAAGAATGGGATACTCTACGGGACAGTCCTTGGTTTAAACTCTTCTTCTTTACGCTTTTGTAAATGTGCTAACATTAGGACTCCAAACTATAAATAAGTTATTGTAAGATATAACAATTCAATCATTTGGGTCTCCAGTCAGTCACCATCCACAGACTATACAAAACACAATAACGATATGTCAGAGCTTCACCAGTGCGTAAGCCATTTAGGACTGAAGATTAATCTCTGTAAAATTAGAAGTGTGTCTGGAACACCAACTTACCTCAATATGGTGATGTCTGGAACATCTACAACATTCCTGCAGCTACAGAAATATGTGTTGAGGCTATTCAAGGCTTTAAATACTTCAAGAGATTTATAGGACCCAGCAGTAACCTTTTCATTTCTTCATTTCATGTCCATGAGGCAATTAGTCATACACCCAGAGCCTTACCTATCCACGGCCGAGGTAGTAACCCCCTAACCATGCAAGTAAGACATGCACCAGGCAGAGGTTTTCTGTAACCATCCCTAGAATATGCTCTGTCAGTGACATCAGCTTACACAGTAAAATACATTCAGAAGCTACGAACAGTTCAAAACAAAATTTGCCATTTTATGGCAGGATCTCCAAAACAGAGTATCATTATATTTGTGTACAAAAACAATTTACTCACTCACATTTGTATCAAACCCTATTTAGTGCTTTAATTTATAAGTTATGCCATTTAGATTTGTACAGATCCCTGAAAAAATGCTACGCTAAAACTAAAATCCAGAAAAAAAAGTCCAGATCAAGTCGTAACTGCCTAAGTTTCTTGCTTATTTCCAAACATCCTTTGTAAACATCTCTAAAGCTTTTGTATTCCAGAACCAAACCCATGGAAATTTTCCAGCCCATCTGATCATTATTTAGGAATGGGATCTTTTAAGCAGAAACTAAGATTCTCCTTTCAAAAGGAAAAGAAAAAGAAAGAAAAATAAGATTTGAGCGAACACAACTCTGTGCCGCACATCCAGTGAACTATCTGGTTGTCAGTCTGTGCCGCGCATCCAGTGAGCTATCTGGTTGTCAGTCTGTGCCGCGCATCCAGTGAACTATCTGGTTGTCAGTCTGTGCCGCACATTCAGTGAGCTATCTGGTTGTCAGTCTGTGCCACGCATCCAGTGAGCTATCTGGTTGTCAGTCTGTGCCGTGCATCCAGTGAGCTATCTGGTTGTCAGTCTGTGCCATGCATCCAGTGAACTATCTGGTTGTCAGTCTGTGCCGTGCATCCAGTGAGCTATCTGGTTGTCAGTCTGTGCCGTGCATCCAGTGAGCTATCTGGTTGTGAGTCTGTGCCGTGCATCCAGTGAGCTATCTGGATGTCAGTCTGTGCCTCGCATCCAGTGAACTATCTGGTTGTCAGTCTGTGCCGCGCATCCAGTGAGCTATCTGGATGTCAGTCTGTGCTGTGCATCCAGTGAGCTATCTGGTTGTCAGTCTGTGCTGTGCATCCAGTGAGCTATCTGGTTGTCAGTCTGTGCCGCGCATCCAGTGAGCTATCTGGTTGGGAGTCTGTGCCATGCATCCAGTGAGATATCTGGTTGTGAGTCTGTGTCATGCATCCAGTGAGCTATCTGGTTGTGAGTCTGTGCCATGCATCCAGTGAGCTATCTGGTTGTGAGTCTGTGCCATGCATCCAGTGAGCTATCTGGTTGTGAGTCTGTGCCATGCATCCAGTGAGCTATCTGGTTGTCAGTCTGTGCCTCGCATCCAGTGAGCTATCTGGTTGTCAGTCTGTGCCTCGCATCCAGTGAGCTATCTGGTTGTGAGTCTGTGCCATGCATCCAGTGAGCTATCTGGTTGTCAGTCTGTGCCTTGCATCCAGTGAGCTATCTGGTTGTGAGTCTGTGCCATGCATCCAGTGAGCTATCTGGTTGTCAGTCTGTGCCGCGCATCCGGTGAGCTATCTGGTTGTCAGTCTGTGCCTCACTTCCAGTGAGCTATCTGGTTGTCAGTCTGTGCCATGCATCCAGTGAGCTATCTGGCTGTGAATCTGTGCCATGCATCCAGTGAGCTATCTGGTTGTCAATCTGTGCCTCGCATCCAGTGAGCTATCTGGTTGTGAGTCTGTGCCATGCATCCAGTGAGCTATCTGGTTGTCAGTCTGTGCCGCGCATCCAGTGAGCTATCTGGTTGTCAGTCTGTGCCTTGCTTCCAGTGAGCTATCTAGTTGTCAGTCTGTGCCTCGCATCCAGTGAGCTATCTGGTTGTCAGTCTGTGCCTCGCATCCAGTGAACTATCTGGTTGTGAGTCTGTGCCATGCATCCAGTGAACTATCTGGTTGTGAGTCTGTGCCATGCATCCAGTGAGTTATCTGGTTGTGAGTTTGTGCCATGCATCCAGTGAGCTATCTGGTTGTGAGTTTATCACAATGTGTTAAGTACATAACTCACCAATCATAGAATAAAGTGCAGTTTGTTAAAGATACCAAAGCTTCGGCTCTCAGAACTTCTTCCAGCTACAATGGCAATTGAAATTAGTGAACATTTATCACACATTTCTTCTAAGCCTCTTAGGTGTTCTTCATCCATTGAATGTGCTGTTGTAAGACAGATCTACGTAGTAATAAATGGAAATGTGCGGGCAAGCCTTTTTGTTGATCAAAGAGATGGTAACGTTGAATCGAGTGCTAGCATTTTTTTTGTTCTTTTTTGCCCCTCTTCACTCTTGCTATGACTGTCAGGACCCCAGTCACCTTTAACCCGCTTGCTCTGTTTGCATTCTGGTGTCTTGCAATCCAGACAGGGGAGGTGAGAGTTAAGGATCACAGACCATCATCCCAAAGAGAGTCAAGAGATTTCTTCTATCCCTCAGCTGGATTACAGATACTATTCAATGCTAGGCTTGGTGTAGGTGTGTGGTTGCAGTTCAGACTTCGTTTCTCTATACCGTTCATCCATTGCTGACTCACTCTGATGCCTGTTTCTCTCTATCATTGGCCTATGACACTTTGCCTTGTGCAGTAGGTGTCATTCTATCACATTTCCAGAGGGCACTGAAAAGCCCTCTGTATTCTCATCAAAGTCACTGACAAACAATGAAGGTAATTATGACTAAACAGACTTCCCCTTAGCCCAATTTACCCACTAAAGAAGTTCTGTCAGTATATGTGGTAACTGATCACCAGCTGCTGCTTTTAACCAAGTGAAAGAGGTGTCTAGCATGGTGGATGTCCAGCATGGTGGATGTAGAAATTTAGTGCCACTTTTTACAGACATGCTCCTGCAACATTGAATCGAAAGGAACCAAACAGTACTGTAATGTGAACATATTATAACTAGCATATGAAAAGCCACAACAGTTCAGCACTGCAGACAAATCAAATTTGCTCTTTTTAGCAATCTCTGAACATTTGTGAAGAAAACAGGCATGGTCCGGTATTATCACAGCTATGTGACATCATCACAAAGGGAGGGGCTAACAAGCATGAGTTCCTGCTCACCTATTTGGAAGAGAGGAGATAATCTCCAGAATGATAGACATAAAGCTGACAAGCATCGTACAGGTTAAAGGTTATGACAAGCAGCATATTATCCCTGGCTGTGCAAGTCATTTGCATATGTATAGTAGCCTTCAGCACACAGGTACAGAAGCACACTTGTGCAGGACAGGACATAGCCACCCTTACTGATGTCTGTACACGAATGTCCACCACTGGGCTGAATTAAAACTAAAATCTCTGAACCAGCTGCTATACGATAACAACATTCCCTTGTGTTCAACTATCACCCCTGAGAACCAATGGGCTGGTGGTCTCTTGCAGTGGGGGGTGGGGTGGATTGAATGGTTGAATGGGATGATGGGATGAACCGGGGGAGTACAGACACTAAGGCAAGATTTAGAGAAGGCCAAAACAAAGATTAAAAAGATTAGTGTCTGTGTTTAATGAAATTCAGTTCTTTCAACTCCTGACCGAGCAGCAATGATGTTCTCCTGGTAATGAAATGTAAAGTCAAGCCGAGACTTACTGAAGCAAATTATGTAGAGAAGAGTACAAAACGCTTTCACCAAATATCTGACAGACCAGTCAGAAGCCTTGCCTTTGGACAGCAGTGAGGCTTTTTAAAGACAGGATTACAAGACTGATGAATGAAAACCTATGGCTAATATTCTGTAACTAACCATTTTATATACTCAGTCAAACACACAGGTATAACTTTTTTTCTATTTCCATGTATAATGTCCATACTTTCATAAATAAATGCATGCACATTTCCATTCTGAGAAAAAAATAATACTAAATGCTTTAACATGACAATATGTGGAGTTTAAGGAGGCTGGTTTAGAAATAATAATGCTAACTCTAGCTAGCTAGTCTGCAAACCTGGAACTACACATCTATGAAACATACTGCATTTCGCAATAGATCTTCTGTTATTATTTTGTCCTTACCTTTTGCCCTAGGTTAAAAAAAATAAAGATAGTAGAAATGTGATCTGTGTTTACTAAAGTAAGTGATATGTGTGAGTGAGTGTGTGTGTGTGTGCGCGTGTGTCTGTTTTCCCAGCTGGGAAAGCCATCGCTTTCCACAAACATTAAATAAAGAAAGAAATACATCAGCTCTGACTTAGTGTGTTACTTAATGCATTTAACATTTGTTAACTGGGAAAGTCTGACATGGAACAAAGCCAATTTTCAGCAGAGGCCTAGGGAAAAACACTCTAGATGCATGTATTTGTAATGTAGGAGGAAACCAGATCACCCAGAGAAACCCATATGAATGCAGGAAGGAGATGCAGACTCCACACAGAAGACATCCCAGCCAAGAAATGAACTGGAGAACCTCTTGCTGCAAGGCAACAATGCTACCGCTGCACCATTGTACTGTCCAAAGATTATATCACTCCAGATAGGACTCAAACCGACAATCCCTGGCTTAGGAGACCAATGCCTTATCCACTAGGCCACTGGGATTATTAGTGTTGTATTTTTTTTTTTTTTACAAAAGTGTTTTTTATTGCTATTTAATGAACTATACTGATGTATTCTATCATTGTTAACCTTTTCTTATCATATATACTTTGTATTCCTATGAGATAATCTGTAATGTATATGTGCAATGTGTACTATGTATTTCTATTTTTCTGGAGCTTTTCTCCCCAGGACCCCATTGAAAATGGGCTCCTTGTGGCCCAATGGACTATCCTGGCAAACAAACTGCAAATAAATAAAGCAGTCCAGCCATATAACTGATTAACAGAACAAATAATTTAAGAATAAACAAAATATAAATTAAATAGAGTATGATGTTTCTAACCATCTGTCTGAGGATGTTAGACTTTTCATCTTCATAGTCATGTTCTCTCTGGAACTAATATAATAATCTGTGGTGTTCCACCAGTTCTCTTGCAGTCATTTTTGTCTCAATACACTTTATTTATTCACTTATTTATTTGTTAATTATGTAGGTGAGTGAAAAGAATCATTAGGGTAATTTTTCAGCAACATCTCACTAACAGTAAAAGTCAATACAAAAGTATGCAGAAACAGCAGGATAACTACAAAATTAACTGCATTAGATGAAGTTCAGAAAGAAATATAAATAAATAGCTATGTTCTTAATGATTCGGGCTGAAAAAGACTGTTAATCTTCTAGAGTTACTGTTATTTATGCTGAGTAACTTCCTTGGTAAGACACTCCAACTCTAGACTTTACATTTATTTGGTCATTTATTGTTTAATCATCCATCTCTCTGTCTGTCTGTTTGTTTATAGGTAGCTGAATGGGACCAATCAGGCCCTTTTTCAATCATGGGCATGATACAGCAGGCGCAAAAGAGACACAATGAGGCCAGGATACGCAGTCAGTTTGTATAGTAGTTAGTGCGATACAACAGGTGCAAAAGAGACACAATGAGGCCAGGATACGTAGTCAGTTTGTATAGTAGTTAGTGCGATACAGCAGGCGCAAAAGAGACACAATGAGGCCAGGATACGCAGTCAGTTTGTATAGTAGTTAGTGCGATACAACAGGTGCAAAAGAGACACAATGAGGCCAGGATACGCAGTCAGTTTGTATAGTAGTTAGTGCGATACAGCAGGCGCAAAAGAGACACAATGAGGCCAGGATACGCAGTCAGTTTGTATAGTAGTTAGTGCGATACAGCAGGCGCAAAAGAGACACAATGAGGCCAGGATACGCAGTCAGTTTGTATAGTAGTTAGTGCGATACAGCAGGCGCAAAAGAGACACAATGAGGCCAGGATCGTAGTCAGTTTGTATAGTAGTTAGTGCGATACAACAGGCAAAAGAGACACAATGAGGCCAGGATCGTAGTCAGTTTGTATAGTAGTTAGTGCAATACAGCAGGCACAAAAGAGACACAATGAGGCCAGGATACGCAGTCAGTTTGTATAGTAGTTAGTGCGATACAACAGGCGCAAAGAGACACAATGAGGCCAGGATCGCAGTCAGTTTGTATAGTAGTTAGTGCGATACAGCAGGCTTAAAAGAGACACAATGAGGCCAGGATCGTGGTCAGTTTGTATAGTAGTTAGTGCGATACAACAGGCAAAGAGACACAATGAGGCCAGGATACGTAGTCAGTTTGTATAGTAGTTAGTGCGATACAACAGGCGCAAAAGAGACACAATGAGGCCAGGATACGTAGTCAGTTTGTATAGTAGTTAGTGCGATACAGCAGGCGCAAAAGAGACACAATGAGGCCAGGATACGTAGTCAGTTTGTATAGTAGTTAGTGCGATACAACAGGCAAAAGAGACACAATGAGGCCAGGATCGCAGTCAGTTTGTATAGTAGTTAGTGCGATACAGCAGGCAAAGAGACACAATGAGGCCAGGATCGCAGTCAGTTTGTATAGTAGTTAGTGCGATACAACAGGCAAAAGAGACACAATGAGGCCAGGATACACAGTCAGTTTGTATAGTAGTTAGTGCGATACAGCAGGCAAAAGAGACACAATGAGGCCAGGATACGCGGTCAGTTTGTATAGTAGTTAGTGCGATACAGCAGGCGCAAAGCGACACAATGAGGCCAGGATCGCAGTCAGTTTGTATAGTAGTTAGTGCGATACAGCAGGCGCAAAAGAGACACAATGAGGCCAGGATACGCAGTCAGTTTGTATAGTAGTTAGTGCGATACAACAGGCGCAAAAGAGACACAATGAGGCCAGGATACGTGGTCAGTTTGTATAGTAGTTAGTGCGATACAGCAGGCGCAAAAGAGACACAATGAGGCCAGGATACGTAGTCAGTTTGTATAGTAGTTAGTGCGATACAACAGGTGCAAAAGAGACACAATGAGGCCAGGATACGCAGTCAGTTTGTATAGTAGTTAGTGCGATACAGCAGGCGCAAAAGAGACACAATGAGGCCAGGATACGTAGTCAGTTTGTATAGTAGTTAGTGCGATACAACAGGCTTAAAAGAGACACAATGAGGCCAGGATACGTAGTCAGTTTGTATAGTAGTTAGTGCGATACAGCAGGCGCAAAAGAGACACAATGAGGCCAGGATACGTAGTCAGTTTGTATAGTAGTTAGTGCGATACAGCAGGCGCAAAAGAGACACAATGAGGCCAGGATACGCAGTCAGTTTGTATAGTAGTTAGTGCGATACAGCAGGCGCAAAAGAGACACAATGAGGCCAGGATCGTAGTCAGTTTGTATAGTAGTTAGTGCGATACAGCAGGCGCAAAAGCGACACAATGAGGCCAGGATACGTAGTCAGTTTGTATAGTAGTTAGTGCGATACAACAGGCGCAAAAGAGACACAATGAGGCCAGGATACGCAGTCAGTTTGTATAGTAGTTAGTGCGATACAACAGGCGCAAAAGCGACACAATGAGGCCAGGATACGTAGTCAGTTTGTATAGTAGTTAGTGCGATACAACAGGCAAAAGAGACACAATGAGGCCAGGATACATAGTCAGTTTGTATAGTAGTTAGTGCGATACAACAGGCAAAAGAGACACAATGAGGCCAGGATCGTAGTCAGTTTGTATAGTAGTTAGTGCGATACAGCAGGCAAAAGAGACACAATGAGGCCAGGATACGCAGTCAGTTTGTATAGTAGTTAGTGCGATACAGCAGGCGCAAAAGAGACACAATGAGGCCAGGATCGTAGTCAGTTTGTATAGTAGTTAGTGCGATACAGCAGGCGCAAAAGCGACACAATGAGGCCAGGATACGTAGTCAGTTTGTATAGTAGTTAGTGCGATACAACAGGCGCAAAAGAGACACAATGAGGCCAGGATACGCAGTCAGTTTGTATAGTAGTTAGTGCGATACAACAGGCGCAAAAGCGACACAATGAGGCCAGGATACGTAGTCAGTTTGTATAGTAGTTAGTGCGATACAGCAGGCGCAAAAGAGACACAATGAGGCCAGGATACGCAGTCCGTTTGTATAGTAGTTAGTGCGATACAGCAGGCGCAAAAGCGACACAATGAGGCCAGGATACGCAGTCAGTTTGTATAGTAGTTAGTGCGATACAGCAGGCACAAAAGAGACACAATGAGGCCAGGATACGCAGTCAGTTTGTATAGTAGTTAGTGCGATACAACAGGCGCAAAGAGACACAATGAGGCCAGGATACGTAGTCAGTTTGTATAGTAGTTAGTGCGATACAGCAGGCGCAAAAGAGACACAATGAGGCCAGGATACGTAGTCAGTTTGTATAGTAGTTAGTGCGATACAACAGGCGCAAAAGAGACACAATGAGGCCAGGATCGGTCAGTTTGTATAGTAGTTAGTGCGATACAGCAGGCGCAAAAGAGACACAATGAGGCCAGGATACGTAGTCAGTTTGTATAGTAGTTAGTGCGATACAGCAGGCGCAAAAGCGACACAATGAGGCCAGGATACGTAGTCAGTTTGTATAGTAGTTAGTGCGATACAACAGGCGCAAAAGAGACACAATGAGGCCAGGATACGCAGTCAGTTTGTATAGTAGTTAGTGCGATACAACAGGCGCAAAAGCGACACAATGAGGCCAGGATACGTAGTCAGTTTGTATAGTAGTTAGTGCGATACAGCAGGCGCAAAAGAGACACAATGAGGCCAGGATACGCAGTCCGTTTGTATAGTAGTTAGTGCGATACAGCAGGCGCAAAAGCGACACAATGAGGCCAGGATACGCAGTCAGTTTGTATAGTAGTTAGTGCGATACAGCAGGCGCAAAAGAGACACAATGAGGCCAGGATACGCAGTCAGTTTGTATAGTAGTTAGTGCGATACAACAGGCGCAAAAGAGACACAATGAGGCCAGGATACGTAGTCAGTTTGTATAGTAGTTAGTGCGATACAGCAGGCGCAAAAGAGACACAATGAGGCCAGGATACGTAGTCAGTTTGTATAGTAGTTAGTGCGATACAACAGGTGCAAAAGAGACACAATGAGGCCAGGATACGCAGTCAGTTTGTATAGTAGTTAGTGCGATACAGCAGGCGCAAAAGAGACACAATGAGGCCAGGATACGTAGTCAGTTTGTATAGTAGTTAGTGCGATACAACAGGCGCAAAAGAGACACAATGAGGCCAGGATACGTAGTCAGTTTGTATAGTAGTTAGTGCGATACAACAGGCGCAAAAGAGACACAATGAGGCCAGGATACGTAGTCAGTTTGTATAGTAGTTAGTGCGATACAGCAGGCGCAAAAGAGACACAATGAGGCCAGGATACGTAGTCAGTTTGTATAGTAGTTAGTGCGATACAGCAGGCGCAAAAGAGACACAATGAGGCCAGGATACGCAGTCAGTTTGTATAGTAGTTAGTGCGATACAGCAGGCGCAAAAGAGACACAATGAGGCCAGGATACGTAGTCAGTTTGTATAGTAGTTAGTGCGATACAGCAGGCGCAAAAGCGACACAATGAGGCCAGGATACGTAGTCAGTTTGTATAGTAGTTAGTGCGATACAACAGGCGCAAAAGAGACACAATGAGGCCAGGATACGCAGTCAGTTTGTATAGTAGTTAGTGCGATACAACAGGCGCAAAAGCGACACAATGAGGCCAGGATACGTAGTCAGTTTGTATAGTAGTTAGTGCGATACAACAGGCGCAAAAGAGACACAATGAGGCCAGGATACATAGTCAGTTTGTATAGTAGTTAGTGCGATACAACAGGCGCAAAAGAGACACAATGAGGCCAGGATACGTAGTCAGTTTGTATAGTAGTTAGTGCGATACAGCAGGCGCAAAAGAAACACAATGAGGCCAGGATACGTAGTCAGTTTGTATAGTAGTTAGTGCGATACAGCAGGTGCAAAAGAGACACAATGAGGCCAGGATACGCAGTCAGTTTGTATAGTAGTTAGTGCGATACAGCAGGCGCAAAAGAGACACAATGAGGCCAGGATACGTAGTCAGTTTGTATAGTAGTTAGTGCGATACAGCAGGCGCAAAAGCGACACAATGAGGCCAGGATACGTAGTCAGTTTGTATAGTAGTTAGTGCGATACAACAGGCGCAAAAGAGACACAATGAGGCCAGGATACGCAGTCAGTTTGTATAGTAGTTAGTGCGATACAACAGGCGCAAAAGAGACACAATGAGGCCAGGATACATAGTCAGTTTGTATAGTAGTTAGTGCGATACAACAGGCGCAAAAGAGACACAATGAGGCCAGGATACGTAGTCAGTTTGTATAGTAGTTAGTGCGATACAATAGGCGCAAAAGAGACACAATGAGGCCAGGATACGTAGTCAGTTTGTATAGTAGTTAGTGCGATACAACAGGCGCAAAAGAGACACAATGAGGCCAGGATACGTAGTCAGTTTGTATAGTAGTTAGTGCGATACAACAGGCGCAAAAGAGACACAATGAGGCCAGGATACGCAGTCAGTTTGTATAGTAGTTAGTGCGATGCAACAGGCGCAAAAGAGACACAATGAGGCCAGGATACGTAGTCAGTTTGTATAGTAGTTAGTGCGATACAACAGGTGCAAAAGCGACACAATGAGGCCAGGATACGTAGTCAGTTTGTATAGTAGTTAGTGCGATACAACAGGCGCAAAAGAGACACAATGAGGCCAAGATACGCAGTCAGTTTGTATAGTAGTTAGTGCGATACAACAGGCGCAAAAGAGACACAATGAGGCCAGGATACGTAGTCAGTTTGTATAGTAGTTAGTGCGATACAACAGGAGCAAAAGAGACACAATGAGGCCAGGATACGTATTCAGTTTGTATAGTAGTTAGTGCGATACAACAGGCGCAAAAGAGACACAATGAGGCCAGGATACGCAGTCAGTTTGTATAGTAGTTAGTGCATTGGTTAACAGGACATGGCCATGTGCAAGCATTCTGTGACTGATAGTAACATCTAGGGCTATAGAGCTTGGGGAAATAATCTAATTTTATCTACTATTTATTGGTTGCTTGCATTGTTACACACACTGATTACTTGTATTTACTTTATGTAATTCTGTTCACTTTTATTACTATATTCTTCACTCGTGTTGTATACCCTGAGCTGAGTCTGAAAATGATCCCGTTAACAAACAAATAAAAAGGATGTGCTAATGAAGGCATGCAATCTAATCAGTGCTTAATAAGATGCAAATGAGCATCTCTGAAAGCAGGTTGCGATTCACAGTAAAAAGATGCTTTAGGTGAATAGGCTGATGGACATCACCAAATGAGCCAACAGCATGTGGAAACTTTCAGAGTTCCAAAAAAGATGCTCAGAGCATCTTTTACCTGTAGAATTCATGATCCAACAATCACTGACTATAAGTAATGTTATCTTTCACCCAATAACATGACCCAGTGGTAGACAGGATGAATGAAAATGATCCCGGGAGTGAATTACATCACCAACTAACTGGTGAACAAGAAACAAAGTGTTATTGTCTGTACACAGATTTCATGCTGGCATTGGTATTATCAGCCACAAATAGAATCAGCAGGAATGCATGGGCTTCCTTAGTGGTGGACATTAAGGTATTAGTAACTCCTAGCATACATACTACAGGGACCTTCCATAGACAAACCAGAGACACGCTGGGTATCTCACAAACATCGGTCTGCACATTAATCAATACCTTTCTCAGCATGCTGTGTCCATATTTAGATAAACATATCCATTTCCCCATCACACCAGGGGAGAGAACCATCACCATGTGGGGTTTCTATGACATCACCCACCTCCATGACATACTGTCTGCTATAGTAGTACAAAGTCAGAATGTCAATGACAGACATATAACACTTTCTAATAATCGTGTGAAATGTATATCAATGACCAACCCAAGATTCCCTATACTTGACACTTCTTTAAGAAGATTACTCTTCAAAGTACAAGGACGATGAGAATTATTATTGTTACCAAAGTGAACCATCTTTGAGATGTTTGCATTATAGTCCATTTATCTACAGTCATACGTCTGACTACTCACCTGGTACTTACCTAAGTGAAGGTTGTATCCAGTCATACACCTGACTACTCACCTGGTACTTAACTATGTAAAGGTGGTGTCCAGTCATACACCTGACTACTCACCTGGTACTTACCTATGTAAAGGTGGTGTCCAGTCATACACCTGACTACTCACCTGGTACTTACCTATGTAAAGGTGTTGTCCAGTCACACCTGACTATTGTACTTCAGCACTTTTTTGTAATGGGCTGCCATCAGGACCACTGATACATTCTTTCTCCATGTGCAGACAGAGATGTTTTGGAATTCCAGTATCGTTTTGGCCTTTCCCAGACTTATTATAAAAGTCATCTAATCCAAGGTCCTGCCGATGTTAGTCAAGCTTGGATTGAGATTTGGCAGTTAGAGCTGGGGAAATTTCTGAAGGACAAATGACCATGTCGTTGGCTTAAAGAAGCATGAGGCTAATGTCAAAAAAGATAATGCCGGACTTAAATGTATAAAGTGAAACTGGCAGTGGTCCAGGCAGCAAACATTGAGCTGCTCTATATGTTGAGTAGACATTTAACTTGTTCAAGAATTGCAGAGAAGTAGCTAAAGTGACAACAGTTCTTAAACCATTGCAAGAACAGAGCATCTAGTCCCATGTATTGACAGCTGACTGACCCAAAGAGCATAGGTCACTGACTCAAAGGCCTTTGACAGATCAGTGACAACTGCCTTTGTTGGCTGTCACACCTGCATATAGAGGTACAAACTATTATCAAGGGTTAGGAGAACAATCACAATGCTGTGCACTTGCTTAAAGACATCTTGGTAAATGGAAAATAGGCAATAAGAGATTTCTTGTTGAGTCCTTATCTTTAAGGTTGCAGCTTTCTTCAGAGTCCTGGCCAAAGGTAGGGAGGAAGGCAACTGGCCTGTAGGATGCTGATTGGTCAGATTGGGCAGATGTTTTCCATAATGGTGCAACCACACTAGTGGAGAGAGAGAGGAATTAGCAGACTTGAAATAACAGACTGTTGACCCATATTTTATATCCAGAAAGCATATCTCTCAACTGTCTGTATTTTTGCAAAATGTCCAAAATTTTGCCTCATATTTTTGGTATGTTCATTATACAAATTTATGACTTTGGCAAATTATTGAGGATTGAAGCCACTAAATAATGACATACATTTGAGTTTTAGTCTTCATATCCTTCAGAAAATGTGCATTAATGCAAAATCTGTTATTCTAGCAACTTTCTAATTTTATCAAATCTATTTTTAAAATGTGTGCTTGATTTTGGGACTTTGTCCCCCCATTATCTTTGGCTTTGTCCAGATTTCTTGCATGTAGAAGTTGACAGGTGTGCCAGAAGGTGAAGAGTTCCAAGGAATGTGACTCATATGATATGCCTTCTTAAGACAAAGGCCTTTGGTACAGCGTTTGATATATGGGGGCGCACAGGTGGCCAGTGGCTACAGAAATTTAGTCACTATAATTTGAACTACAGTGGCCAAGATTGCAAGCTTCCTACACCGTAACTCTGAGCCCTTGAACTACATTTAAGTGATTGCTTTTGAATATCTTTTAATATGACCACTGACTCACAAGTGGATTTGGCCCACCTCGTAGGAAAGACCGGCAGCCTCTTGGCTTCCTCTTTAAGACGGAAGGGTTTTCCATTCATATTTATCCTCCTGTTATATACACTTCCTTGAGGTATTAAGCATTACATAGTAAATCTTTAAACATTTATGTTTTCAGTAGTTCACATAATGGACATCTATTATTTTTGGGGGTTGTATCCATTTATTCAGCCATGGGAAATCTAGCCACCTGGCAGTGTAAATCTTGGCTCTAGATGATTGTCACTGGTGAAGTGACACCCTGAGCCCATGTGCTAAAATGGGAAAAAAGGGGTAGAGGATGGATCCATTTTACTCACACTAAATGTTATTCTCATTTTGCATGCACAAATGCGCTTTTTTGCATAGTTATATATATATATTTACTGATCCTGGTATTTATATAATTGTCTATTTGTTATCTTAGATTACCTATTGTTAATTGTAGTTCATAGGTTAGTACTAAGCTAAATGCCCTTGCGAGCCATTTTAAGCCTAGCCATTTATTCCTTGTGAGACTCAAACCTTGCACCTTGTACTTGCAAGGCAAACACCTTAACCATTAGGCCACCCTCCCAACCCCTTGTTTTTATTTGTTGCTGGAGGATTTACAGAATAAGAATTTCATTGTACTTTGTGATGCTGTCTCTAGTACATATGACAATAAAGTTGAATTGAATTGAATTTAATGTATGTATGTATCTATGTACGCATGTGTGTATGTATGCATGCATGTATGTATGTATCTATGTATTATATATGTATCTATGTATGCATGCGTGTATGTATGTATGTATGCATGCATGTATGTATGTATGTATCTATGTATGCATGTATGGTTTGGTTTGATTTGCTAATATTGTCCTGCTTTGCAGATTTGTACATAACTATTGTTATTATCAAAAAGTTACTCGTGAAATTTAAGAAGGTGAATAACAATTGAGAATAGTACTCTGTTTTTTTTTCTGTAGCTGGGTCATTTTCCTTAATTAAAACTTTCATCTCTAACCTTTTCTTTTACATCTGTCAGCATGACACGTTTGGAATTTGTCCCCTTGAGCAAAAGGTCTGGCTTTTGATGCAGTAATTACTGTCACTCAGGGAAAGGTATGGTTGGCCAGGCCCCCCTTCCCCCATAGCTGGGCTTTAGAAGTTGTGGAATGTAAACTCCAGAAAAGTTTGTGAGTCGGCAGAACAGGAAGAAGAAAGCTTGAAGACAACAGGTCAGGTGAAGGAGCGTATACCAAGGGAAAACCCCAGACAAACTGGTAGGAAATGCTGCATTCAACCTTTTTTCATTACACAAACTGAATGTTTATCAGTGCTGTTCTAAATGTGATTTGAATTATTTGATTTATAAATTGTTTCAGTGTTAGTAGCGTAGATTGTGAATAAATGTAGGTAGCAAGTCTTAGAATCCCAGCTGTTTATACATAAAGACAACTGTCTGGGAGCTGACTCCTGTGCTTAGTGTCTCGTTACTAACATTTTTATTAAGTATTTTAAAACAAAGGAGGTTTCATTTACAGGTAAGTTTGGTACTTAATATTTAGTTACCCTATCCCTTTGCATTTCATCATCACCTATTATCCCAGGCATCTGGGTCTGGGGTCCCTTGTAGTTGATGTTCATTGAAGACTCTGTACGTGGGTTTTTCCTGTGACAGTGAGGCTTTTGATAAGTAGAATTGTAATAGGTGTTTTGTGTTAGTTGTGTTTGTCTGTTTACAGCCAAGTGGAAGTGCACTGTTTGTCACATATGTAGATTCACTTCACTTGACGCTGTGTTGTATTTTTTAATGTCAGTAAGTATTGTACATTCCTGATGCCTGTAAACAGGATGGGGCTTAAAATGGAATAAATATAGCTTCTGTAAGAAAACTGGAAATAACTATGCAAACATTTTTAAGTTTGGTATACTCTCTTGAATGATGTATGCACAAAACATTAATGTAATTAAACATTTAAAAAAATAAAAACTCCTAAAAGGAGATGTGCACCTGGCTGGACATCTGTAAAAACTGTAATGTGCTGATCAGTATAAGAGAAGATGGGAGTGACATGTTTATTAGTGTGCAAGTTACATAGGAAGAAGTGCAAGGGATGTGTGTCACTGTCTAAGTGAACTGAGCAGCACATAGTGGTGTGGAAGGTACATGTTGTATGTTAGTATGCAGTGAGCTCAGCAGTGTAGGAGGGTGTAGAAGGTACATGTATGTTAGTATGTAAGTGTGCTGAGCAGTGTAGGAGGGTGTGGATGATACATGTATGTTAGTATGTAAGTGTGCTGAGCAGTGTAGGAGGGTGTGGATGTTACATGTATGTTAGTATGTAAGTGTGCTGAGCAGTGTAGGAGGGTGTGGATGTTACATGTATGTTAGTATATAAGTGTGCTGAGCAGTGTAGGAGGGTGTGGATGGTACATGTATGTTAGTATGTAAGTGTGCTGAGCAGTGTAGGAGGGTGTGGATGTTACATGTATGTTAGTATATAAGTGTGTTGAGCAGTGTAGGAGGGTGTGGATGGTACATGTATGTTAGTATGTAAGTGTGCTGAGCAGTGTAGGAGGGTGTGGATGTTACATGTATGTTAGTATATAAGTGTGTTGAGCAGTGTAGGAGGGTGTGGATGTTACATGTATGTTAGTATATAAGTGTGCTGAGCAGTGTAGGAGGGTGTGGATGGTACATGTATGTTAGTATGTAAGTGTGCTGAGCAGTGTAGGAGGGTGTGGATGTTACATGTATGTTAGTATATAAGTGTGTTGAGCAATGTAGGAGGTTTTGAAAGGTGCACATATGTTAATATGTAAGTGGGATGAGTGGAGGTGGCAGTGACATGTTTATTTTTAAGTATATTGTTGACTCGGTATATTGAGCGGCCATGGTGGTGCAGCGGTTAACATTGTCGCCTCACAGCAAGAGGTTCTCTGGTTCGATCCTCAGCTGGGGTGCCTTCTGTGCGGAGTCTGCATGTCCTCCCTGTGGACTAGTGGGTTTCCTCCGGGTGCTCTGGTTTCCTCCTACATCCCAAAGACATGCTGTAGGTCGATTGGGCACTCTAAATTGGCCCTAGGTGTGAGTGTGTGTGTGTGTCTTCCGTGGAAGGTTGGGCGCCAGGCTGGCACCTCGACACCGTAAAACTCTACTGCCAATCATGAGTGGACAGGTGATCCACTGTGGCGACCCCTAACTGGGAAAAGCCGAAAGAAGAAGAAGAAGTTGACTCTGTATGTTCTTCAGGATCCTGTCATCTAGATCTATAACCTGCCATCAAAGGATATTACCAGCTGTCAAATTGCATTCATTTGTGTCCATATTACATATATATCAGAGTTTGAGGGGACATAATGAGTGAAAAACAAAACTACAGTCTTCTGCAGTAATGTAATGCCCATTTAATAGAATTTAAAAAAGAATTAGTGATATACCAAACTGACATACTGCTGAATTATAAAGATAGTAGAAATAAATTAGGGGTGTATTTCAGCCAGATTTCCATTTGCATTTATACAGATACTTCCATCACAGATAGCAAGCATGCACTTATTCCAAGAAATCTTGTGACTTTATCCTCGTTCTGATGGTATAATCATTTCCATTATTTTTAAATACAAATCACATACCACTTGCATTAAGTAGTGTACTGGCAATTATCTAAAAAACAGCATCTTCCCTTTGTAAGCATACATATAGCACTTATGTGAACAAGCCAGGACAAGCATAACCTTTTGTAAGGTGTGCACATGGAAAGCTTCCAAGTCAGGATGTGACTGTGTGTGTGTGTGTGTGTGTGTGTGTGTGTGTGTGTGTGTGTGTGTGTGTGTGTGTGTGTGTGTGTGTGTCTATTTATGTATATGAAGGGGGAGGGGTTATTGTAGATTTGAGCAGGACATAGACAAGATAGTGAGATAGTGGAAAATAAATTTGAAGGTGAGGGGTTTCAGTGGTGCTGGTCTGTCCTGAGCTTAGTAGGAAGACTGCTTGCCCTAATGTAACTAAACGCTGTCCATTTTGAGGTGCAAGGAACAGGAACACCACTGTCTGTTTCTGCAGTGGTTACAACCAGCACGTTTTATCTTCAGACACTAATGGGTTAGCCTCTTAACTCAGTAGTTATGGTTTCTGTCCCTACCCATAGGACATGAAGGTCAGTACAGACATCAGGTTGTCTTTGTTGATGTTGCTTGGTCATCCAGTATTTGAGTAGGCTGTCGCCAGGGACTCCAATTTCCCCCATTCCACATAAATAAGCTGCTTGAATTAGCTACTCTGAACACTCTCTACGTGTTGCATTTACTTTTGCTGTTGTAGCCTGGGTAAAGTTTGAGTAAGATCAACGGTGTGTATTTTCACTTAACCCAGTTGACAAAATTAAATAATAAAATAAAATAAAATCGAATTAAAATTAAATTTGCCTGTGGCCAGTGCAAATGATATAATTGGTCCACTGACTGTTCTGCAAACGTTTCATTTCTAAGCATTGGTTATAGTAAGTCAGTGGACATGGTGGTCAAATCGACCATGAAGTAGAGTGCCAAGATGAGCGGTTTAAATCTGTTTACAGTTTTCAGAATCAAGTCATTAGAGCCTTTTTGTTCCAGAACTGGAGTGATTTCTGCAGCCTGCATAGCATGCCAGAAAGTGTGGTCTTGTATGTTTATGTGAAGGTGTCAAAGTATTGGATGTGAACCACTTTAGTTTGTTGTTCGTCCATTTTACAGGTGGCTGTATATTGTGTGCAGGTGTCCATCAGATTCTGTGAGCTATTTTACACACAGAGTGGAAAAGTAGAGAATCTAGTCTTATGCCCTATGAGTGCTACACTTGTGTAACTGATAGTCTGCAAAGTCTCTTGTGAGTCTATACAATAATGTACCTTTTAGTAAGGTAGTTAACAAAACCATCCCACCAAGCAAGCCTTGAGTAGTGCAAAGCTGTAATCACAGGAAAACACGATGTCACCAACACATGGACCCTTTATTCACTACGAAAATCGTAGACGAAAAGCGCTTTAACAAACTGTGATTTTCATAGTGAATAAAGGGTCCGTGTGTTGGTGACATCGTGTTTTCCTGTGATTACAGCTTTGCACACTCCAGGGTGTTTGTGTTTTTCTAAGTTTACTTTGTTTTTCCATTCAAGTTGATGAAGCCTTGAGTAGTGCAAGAACCATTTGGAAATGATGCAATGAATCAGAAGCTCTTTACACCTATAAATAATGCCCCTTTATCTCTCAAAGGATACACACCATATTTCTGTTTACTATTGCCACTTCCTTCTCACTTTGCTTCTAGTTGTCTTAGTCATGTCTGATATATGCCCCCAGACCCTTTTCTTGCTGAGTTTGCACCAGTTCTCCTCCCAGCTGAATTTTCACACCAGGGCTTTTATGGATGAAGTGCAGGACTGTCTCCATGTCTGAATGAATTTCAGTTGTTACCTTTCTGTCTACTTGTTCAGCCTTTCCAGTTCCTTTGTTAGACCCCCCACCCCACCCTCCAGTGCTGTACTTATCACTCTACCACTGACAGTGAAACTGATCTTGTTTTCTGTCTCCTCAGATATTTCAGAGACAAATGTTCTGAAGAGTGCTGGACCAAAGGTCAACATGTGTGGTACTGCAGCTCTGTTATTCCTGAAACTATCCCCCTCCAAACAACCCTCTGTGTCCTCCTATCCAGCTATGCAGGTCCTCAGTCTTAGTCCTACTCCTGATTCATCAGTTGTAATCTACTTCTGTGTGGGACCAAGGCAAAGGCCTTACTGAAGTCAATGTGGACTAGGTCTACCTGCATTCCCATGAGATGTTCTCCTGTAACTTGGGACTACATCTACCTGTACTCCCATGTGACCTTCTCCTGTAACTTGGGACTACATCTACCTGTAGTTCCATATCACCTTCTCCTGTAACTTGGCACTATGTCTGCCTGCAGTCCCATGTGACCTTCTCCTGTAACTTGGGACTACATCTACCTGTGTTCCCATGTGACCTCTCCTGTAACTTGGGACTATGTCTACCTGTACTTCCATGTGACCTTCTGCTGTAACTTAGAACTATGTCTACCTATAGTCCCATATCGCTTTCTCCTGTAGCTTGACACTGTGTCTACCTGTAGTCCCATGTCACCTTCTCCCGTAAATTGGCAGTACATCTACCTGTAGTCCCACTTCACCTTCTCCTGTAACTTGGGAGTATGTCTACCTGTAGTCCCATATCATCTTCTCCTGTAACTTGACACTACATCTACCTGTAGTCCCAAGTCACTTTCACCTGTAATATGGGACTACATTTACCTGTACTCCCCAATCAAGTAAATAAGAAATACGAAATTCCTAAGTAACAACACCAGGATAGCCATTTCAAGAAGACACCTTCTCTCTACCCTACTGTGTGTTTCACCCATACTTACCACCCTGAGGAATGCAGACCTAGCTATACTTGAAAGATGTTATAATAAAATAGCAAAATTTGCTACACATTCTTCATATCGGTCTCACCACTGTCTAGCCCTGAAACAACTTTCCTGGTTGGAACTACCACACCTACTAGCCTATAATTAGCTGACAATAGCTCAGAAACTATTTTACCAGCCAGACAGAACCCAAGTTCTCCAAAACATAATTGAACATTAATTGAATACTTCACTCCACTTATAAATCACTATTAAATGTAAGTAAAGCGAACAACATTGCCGGAGACTCTTTTTTCTCACATCAAGTAGCCAAACTCTGGAATTCTTTCCCCCAGACCATTAGATCTACTACTTACTACTTGCTCTGGTCATTTTAAAAATTATTCAAACCCCACTTATCTAGTGCATGGCTTTGCTCATGCAATAGTCCAGGGTAGCTTAGACCCTGTACAAGATACTGCACCCCCTCATAAAACCAATATCTGCAGAAACTAGCCCTCCATGGGAATTGAACTTGCTATGCTCTACTCCCTCTGCTTCCTGAGTTTACGGAAGTCAAAATCTCAAATTTCACTTTCGTTAAATTCATAATCTCTTGCTACTGACTCTCAGTTGCAGTAATTGCAAAATTTGCAGTAGGTAACCAATTATTGTAGGATATATATGCGAGTAAACACTGCTAGCCTTACTAATTCTTGTAATTGTTATTGCAACACAGACGAGGGATTAATGCTGTCTGCTACTCATAACTTTGTATAAACATATGTCATCTAATTGTATGCATTTATCTCTTTCCAGCCTATATCCTGTGGATAGGTACATGTAACATTTAGTCCTTCTTATATTGTTTTGTTTGATTCTGTGTGGAACTTTTCTCCCAGGCTTCCGCTGAAAAGGGGGTTTACCCAGTCACACTTTCCCAGTAATGTGTTGTCTTTTGGCTTTTCCCGGTAAGGGGTCACCACAGCGGAACTCCGGTCTGTTAATGATTGGCAGTATATTTTTACGAAATGCCAAGGTGCCAGCTCAATGCCCAACGTTCAACGAAGGCACGCCCATTTACGTATGCATGTCTTTCGAACGCTACCCAACCAAGGGGAGGACATGCAGACTCCACACAGAAGGCACTCCCAAGCCCAGCCGAGAATCGAACGGGAGAACTTCTTGCTGTGAGGTAACAACACTACTGCCGTACAAATGTAAAATGAATAAATAAATCAATAAATGTATAAATAAATAAAGTCCTTCAGTAACCCAGTCATACAACTAGATTAGGTTTGTATGACAACTTCTTCTGGTCATGATTCCATGTTGCTGATTGTTGTCCTGTAGGAAATTAACCAGCTATTCCCTGTGGACTCTGTCCATGACTTTAACTACCACTGTGGTTCCTTGGATTTTTCGTAACACCTTCTGCAAAGAAACCAAAGTTGCCATCTTCCAATTCTCAGGCACTTCCACAGCGGCCAGTAAAGTATTGAAAACCTCCACTCAGTATCTGATAGCACACTAGCCAGGTTCCTAGGGACCATTGGAGGCAGCCCATCTGGTCCTTGTACTTAATCCTTCCTTAAAGAATCCAGTTCCTTTGTCTTAATCCTGGTTCCTTCCCATTCCATCCTGCCTGCCTCCAAACATGGCACCCTTATTTCTCTTCTCGTTTGAAAAGTATTCATTCAGTACCTCTGGTGTATCCCCCTCCTCTCTCATCTCCTCCCCATTTTAGACAGCCTGCCCATGTCCATCCACCCCTTCCTTCTTCTCCTATATACCTAAAAAAAACATTGTTCCTCCTGGACCCGGTCTGCCAACTCCCTTTCAGCTTGTGCATTGTTACCCTCACCTCCTTTGTTGCATTCTGCTGCCCTCCTTGTAGTGTGCCACCTGCGTGCCCTCACCCACTCAATTCGCCCTTCTCATAGCCCTGCCTTTTGCCCTAATTGCTATGCTGCTCTGTTGGCCTGAGTCTCTTTTTCCCTTTTTCTCCCAGTTTTGTCCATAGCAGTTAGTACTGCACCCCTTCATCCCCCGCTTTGCACCCCTGAACTATTCCCATAGCTTATTTCATCCCCCGCTTTGCACCCCTGAACTATTCCCATAGCTTATTTCATCCCCCGCTTTGCACCCCTGAACTATTCCCATAGCTTATTTCATCCCCCGCTTTGCACCCCTGAACTATTCCCATAGCTTATTTCATCCCCGGCTTTGCACCCCTGAACTATTCCCATAGCTTATTTCATCCCCCGCTTTGCACCCCTGAACTATTCCCATAGCTTATTTCATCCCCGCTTTGCACCCTGAACTATTCCCATAGCTTATTTCATCCCCCGCTTGCACCCCTGAACTATTCCCATAGCTTATTTCATCCCCGCTTTGCACCCCTGAACTATTCCCATAGCTTATTTCATCCCCGCTTTGCACCCTGAACTATTCCCATAGCTTATTTCATCCCCGCTTTGCACCCTGAACTATTCCCATAGCTTATTTCATCCCCGCTTTGCACCCTGAACTATTCCCATAGCTTATTTCATCCCCGGCTTTGCACCCCTGAACTATTCCCATAGCTTATTTCATCCCCCGCTTTGCACCCCTGAACTATTCCCATAGCTTATTTCATCCCCCGCTTTGCACCCCTGAACTATTCCCATAGCTTATTTCATCCCCCGCTTTGCACCCTGAACTATTCCCATAGCTTATTTCATCCCCGCTTTGCACCCTGAACTATTCCCATAGCTTATTTCATCCCCGCTTTGCACCCCTGAAGTATTGCCATAGCTTATTTCATCCCCCCCTTTGCACCCTGAACTATTCCCATAGCTTATTTCATCCCCCGCTTTGCACCCCTGAACTATTCCCATAGCTTATTTCATCCCCCGCTTTGCACTCCTGAACTATTCCCATAGCTTATTTCATCACCCGCTTTGCACCCCTGAACTATTCCCATAGCTTATTTCATCCCCCGCTTTGCACCCCTGAACTATTCCCATAGCTTATTTCATCCCCCGCTTTGCACCCCTGAACTATTCCCATAGCTTATTTCATCCCCGGCCTTGCTTTCAGTCCCCTTGCTCTTCTTCGATCCATTTATCTAGCTCATGATTATCCACACTGCTGAAACCCCACAAATGTCACACTCCCTCTGTACCCCGATTGTTACTCTCATGCTGTTACATCTTTATACTGTTGTCCAGTTTCTCATCTTTTTCCTTTGATGTACTTAAAAAAGGCAACACAGCATCAGTCCACTGACTCTCTTCCTTAATCACCAGGACACTTACTCTTGGCTCCAACGCTACTCTGCTTTAACCCTACCTGTCCCCTTACCCTTGGCTCTAGCCTTATCACTACCCTTGCCCTTGGCTCTAACCCAACCTGTACCTAATTACCAGTCCTGGTTTTCTGCTTTTTTCTTCTGTCTGACCTCACATATCATGCCATCCTTTATTTACATCCCAGCCGCACCTTCATGCCTCCCCTGTCTGCCATTCCTGTACAACCTATACCCAGACACCTCAGTCTCCTGCCTCCACTTGTCACTGGCCTGGGTTTCTCTGATGTCAACAATGCCCACCCTCCCCTCCTGTATCACAGACGGCAGCTCCCCTACCTTCCTAAACAGTCTTCTTATATTACATTGGTACATTGTAATACTAAGTAATGTCTACCCTCCCCTCCTGTATCAATACCTGCAGGTCCCCATCTCATTACACAGACTCCTTTTATTACATTGTTACATTGTAACACAAAGTAATGTCTACCCTCCCCTCCTGTATCAATACCTGCAGTTCCCCATCTCCCTACATAGACTCCTTATATTACATTGTTACATTGTAATACTAAGTAATGTCTACCTTCCACTCCTGTATCACCGCCTGCAGATACCCATCTCCCTACACAGACTCCATATATTGCATTGTTACATTGTAATACTAAGTAACACCCACCCTCCCCTCATGCACCTGCCAGCGACTCCCAATCTCCCTACCCATAATTTCTTACAGTGCAGATTAGAGGAATACTCCACTTTAGAACTAAAAAAGTCTAGTTTTTCATTCTACCTCTGTTTTCTGAGTTATTTTAACACCTCAAAGTCACTCTGACTGCTTATTATAGAATTTTAATATGTTTGCTCCAAAATGGCTATCAATGGGGCTTGACATATCAATGTGATCTCATTTTTCTTCAAGCCTTTCTTTTTCCCATAATGCATTTCAAGTCTGCTTTATATGAGTCATGCTAGACATAAGGAAGTAGTAGCACATAATGGGATTAGTATCACTCACTGCCATTTTATATACTGTCCGTAACACGACTGCTTCTTTTATTTCTTGAAGGGCCCTCATTTGTGCATGTCTCAGGGCTTGTTTTACAGTATACTATGGAATTATACAGCTGCAACCAAAACAGTTGCTAAAGTGCAGGCCTTTGTGAAAGAATCCTTTTGTAGTCCATCAGCATGAATTGACAGCCCATCCCCTACACTTTGGTAAATGTACTGATACTTTATAAGAATTACAAGAAAAAATATTTCTGACTTTTCTGTAAATGTCGCAGACATCTTAGATACTGCATTCAAATCATCTTAAAATGTAAAGTAGTATAAACAGCAAACATTTAAAGTTTAAAGCTTAGCATTTCAATACTGTGGTGCTGCTTGTGTAAATTTGTCAAGAGATGATAACTGCCTTTGAAGTACTGACTGATCTAATTGCTGTGCTTTGCTGTGAAAGGCACGGCTACATTACATTATTAGCTGCTAGTACAAGGGTCTAGGGAACTACTAAAGGGGCGGTGAATACCACACAATGTGGCTGGGCTAATACATGCCTTCGGGCAGATAGCCCAGTACCAACCTATGAACCTATTAGAAGTAGCTGTGAATCAGTGTAAACTCTCTTCCTCTCTGCAATAAAGACAATGGAAAACAGTTTCACACCTCTCTGTCTTGTTATAGCAGCCTGAGCTCCTGACTACAGATTTCTCTCTGTGGAATGTCATGCAACTTTTGTGACAAGTTAACCTTACAAAAAAGTTGGTGGTCTTTCCCTTCCTTTAATACCAAAATGAGGAAATAAAAGTTTTATAAAGTACAAGCAGGTTTCAGGTAGTACCCACGCAGTACTGGAATCATATTATAGGGAGAAAAGCAAGCTAAGAGTTGAGTTAAACTGTTGGAGAAGGTGGAGTTTTCCCTTAAGACTATTCCATCATGGTCTTAGTCCATCTTATTTGTTTTTCTGCTGTGTTCTTTGTCCATCTTTACTGCCTTTCTACTGTTTCTGATCTCTTTTTCCCCACTTCCATGTTTCTCTTCTTCTCCACTTCCATGTTAGATAATAGCTGAGGTATGTCTTTCCAAACTAGCACTAAGCATTGCTGCTGTTATATTGAAAGATTATATACTGTTCTTGCTCAAATTCCTATGTACTCTCTGGTGAGTTGATGCTCAGCATTTCATTTAGGCTGCACTTGTGTGGTCCTAAATGACAATAACATTTACTTTGACAAGGTGGAGCCTGTTCTTAGTAAAGAGCTGTTGTATCTGGAAAGTCACTGCTCATCCTCATAGCATCTTCAAGCACTTCTTCCTTTTTTCTCTTTGACAAAGAAGTCATTCCTGCATGTGTAACAGGGAACCATGGGGCCTACACAAACGAGCATGACTCTGTGTAACAGGGAACCATGGTGCCTACACAAATGAACATGATTCTGTGTAACAGGGAACCATGGTGCCTACACAAACGAACATGATTCTGTGTAAAAGGGAACCATGGGGCCTACACAAACTAACATGACTCTGTGCAACAGGGAACCATGGTGCCTACACAAATTAACATGATTCTGTGTAACAGGGAACCATAGTGCCAAGACAAACGAACATGATTCTGTGTAACAGGGAACCATGGGGCCTACACAAACGAACATGACTCTGTGTAACAGGGAACCATGGTGCCTACACAAATGAACATGATTCTGTGTAACAGGGAACCATAATGCCAAGACAAACGAACATGATTCTGTGTAACAGGGAACCATGGGGCCTACACAAACGAACATGATTCTGTGTAACAGGGAACCATAGTGCCAAGACAAACGAACATGATTCTGTGTAACAGGGAACCATGGGGCCTACACAAACGAACATGACTCTGTGTAACAGGGAACCATGGTGCCTACACAAATGAACATGATTCTGTGTAACAGGGAACCATAATGCCAAGACAAACGAACATGATTCTGTGTAACAGGGAACCATGGGGCCTACACAAACGAACATGATTCTGTGTAACAGGGAACCATGGGGCCTACACAAACGAACATGATTCTGTGTAACAGGGGACCATAGTGCCTAGACAAATGAACATGATTCTGTGTAACAGGAATCCATGGTGCCTAGACAAATGAACATGATTCTGTGTAACAGGGAACCATGGGGCCTACACAAACGAACATGATTCTGTGTAACAGGGAACCATGGGGCCTACGCAAATGAACATGATTCTGTGTAACAGGGAACCATAGTGCCTACACAAACGAACATGATTCTGTGTAACAGGGAATCATAGTGCCTATACAAACGAACATTATTCTATGTAACAGGGAACCATGGAGCCTAGACAAATGAATATGATTCTGTGTAAGAGGGAACCATGGGGCCTACACAAACAAACTTGATTCTGTGTAACAGGGAACCATGGGGCCTACATAAACGAACATGATTCTGTGTAACAGGGAACCATGGGGCCTACACAAACGAATATGATTCTGTGTAACAGGGAACCATGGGGCCTACACAAACAAACATGATTCTGTGTAACAGGGAGCCATGGGGCCTACACAAATGAACATGATTCTGTGTAACAGGGAAACATAGTGCCTAGACAAATGAACATGATTCTGTGTAACAAGGAACCATAGTGCCTAGACAAACAAACATGATTCTGTGTAGCAGGGAACCATGGTGCCTAGACAAATGAACATGATTTGGTGTAACAGGGAACCATGGGGCCTACACAAACGAACATGATTCTGTATAACAGGGAACCATGGGGCCTACACAAACGAACATGATTCTGTGTAACAGGGAACCATGGTGCCTACACAAATGAACATGATTCTGTGTAACAGGGAACCATGGGGTCTACACAAACGAACATGATTCTGTGTAACAGGGAACCATAGTGCCTAGACAAATGAACATGATTCTGTGTAACAGGGAACAATGGTGCCTATACAAACGAACATGATTCTGTGTAACAGGGAACCATGGTGCCTACACAAATGAACATGATTCTGTGTAACAGGGAACCATGGGGCCTACACAAATGAACATCATTCTATGTAACAGGGAACCATGGTGCCTACATGAACAAACATCATTCTGTGTAACAAGGAACCATGGTGCCTACATGAACGAACATGATTCTGTGTAACAGGGAACCATGGGGCCTACACAAATGAACATGATTATGTGTAACAGGGAACCATGGGGCCTACACAAATAAACATGATTCTGTGTAATGGGGAACCATGGGGCCTACATAAACAAACATGATTCTGTGTAACAGGGAACCATGGGGCCTACATAAACGAACATGATTCTGTGAAACAGGGAACCATGGGGCCTACACAAACGAACATGATTCTGTGTAATAGGGAACCATGGGGCCTACACAAATGAACATGATTCTGTGTAACAGGGAACCATGGTGCCTACACAAACAAACAAGAGTCTCTGTAACAGGGAACCATGGGGCCTACACAAACGAACATGATTCTGTGTAACAGGGAACCATGGTGCATACACAAACAAACATGATTATGTGCAACAGGGAACCATGGTGCCTACACAAGCGAACATGTTTCTGTGTGACAGGGAACCATGGGGCCTACACAAAGAACATGATTCTTTGTAACAGGGGACCATGATGCCTACACAAACAAACATGATTCTGTGTAACAGGGAACCATGTTGCCTACACAAATGAACATGATTCTGTGTAACAGGGAAACATGGGGCCTACACAAACGAACATGATTCTGTGGAACAGGGAACAATAGTGCCTACACAAGCGAACATGATTCTGTGTAACAGGGAACCATGGGGCCTACACAAACGAACATGATTCTGTGTAACAGGGAACCATGGGGCCTACACAAATGAACATGATTCTGCGTAACAGGGAACCATAGTGCCTACACAAACGAACATGATTCTGTGTAACAGGGAATCATAGTGCCTAGACAAACGAACATTATTCTATGTAACAGGGAACCATGGAGCCTAGACAAATGAATATGATTCTGTGTAACAGGGAACCATGGGTACTACACAAACAAACATGATTCTGTGTAACAGGGAACCATGGGGCCTACATAAACGAGCATGATTCTGTGTAACAGGGAACCATGGGGCCTACACAAACGAACATGATTCTGTGTAACAGGGAACCATGGGGCCTACACAAACGAACACGATTCTGTGTAACAGGGAGCCATGGGGCCTACACAAATGAACATGATTCTGTGTAACAGGGAAACATAGTGCCTAGACAAATGAACATGATTCTGTGTAACAAGGAACCATAGTGCCTAGACAAACAAACATGATTCTGTGTAGCAGGGAACCATGGTGCCTAGACAAACGAATATGATTCGGTGTAACAGGTAACCATGGGGCCTACACAAACGAACATAATTCTGTATAACAGGGAACCATGGGGCCTACACAAACGAACATGATTCTGTGTAACAGGGAACCATAGGGCCTACACAAATGAACACGATTCTGTGTAACAGGGAATCATGGAGCCTACACAAACGGACATGATTCTCTGTAACAGGGGACCATGGTGCCTACACAAATGAACATGATTCTGTGTAACAGGGAACCATGGTGCCTACACAAATGAACATGATTCTGTGTAACAGGGAACCATGGGGTCTACACAAATGAACATGATTCTGTGTAACAGGGAACCATAGTGCCTAGACAAATGAACATGATTCTGTGTAACAGGGAACAATGGTGCCTATACAAACGAACATGATTCTGTGTAACAGGGAACCATGGTGCCTACACAAATGAACATGATTCTGTGTAACAGGGAACCATAGTGCCTACACAAATGAACATGATTCTGTGTAGCAGGAAACCATAGTGCCTACACAAAGAAACAGGATTGTTTGTAACAGGGAACTATAGTGCCTGCATGAATGAACATGATTATATATAACAGGGAACCATAGTGCCTACACAACCGAACATGATTCTGTGTAACAGGGAACCATAGTGCCTACACAAATGACAATGATTCTGTGTAACAGGAAACCATAGTGCCTACACAAAGGAACATAATTCTGTGTAACATGGAACCATAGTGTCTACATGAACTAACATGATTCTGTGTAACAGGGAACCATAGTGCCTACACAAACGAACGTGATTCTGTGTAATAGGGAACCATAGTGCCTACACAAATGAACATGATTCTGTGTATCATAGGTTCATAGGTAGGTACTAGGCTATCACTCCAAGGGCCTACTTAAGCCAAGCCAACAAGGTTCCCTGGCTTATGCCACCCAGGAAAGTTATTTTCTTGTACCATTGTCAAGCAGTGACTCAGAAGTGATCCCCAGAGTGTATTTCCTATTTCTCATCCACTCATCAAGATTTTTCTTGAAGAGTACTAATGAAGAACTTTGCTTGACATAGATGGGTAGCCTGCTCCAAAGTATGGGAAGTCTCTGGGTCAGGAATCTATCCCTCCAGCATGTCCTGTTTATGGTGGTGACAAGGTTTAGGTCCCTAGAGCATGTAGCGTGGAGGGATTGGGATTTCTTTAGGTGTAACATGTCCAACAGCTCTGGGTTTGACATAGCTTTATATGTTAGGCAGAGATCTCCTCGGAGTAGGTGATATGCTACTGAATAAAACTTGAGTTTTTTGAGGCAGTCAGTGTAGGGCATTTGTTTGAGGCCAGTAATCCTATTTGTGAGGTACTTCTGTGGCCTTTCCAGCTGCTGCAGATGTCTTGTGAGGTACATTCCAAAAGGGGCGTTGTTTTCTATAATGGGTCTAATGAGTGTCAAGTAGAGAGGAACAATGACCTCTTTTTTTCTGGATGAGAACCCTTTTATGATGAGGTGTGCCATGTAGAAGGACTTCCTGACTACTCTGGCGATGTGACTATCAAAGGAGAAACTACTGTCCACCTGGTCTCAAGGTCTCTTATCACACATTCAGTGTTAAGTAGATTACTGCCTATGTGGTAGTTCATGGGTACAGAGTTTTTACCAAAGGGGATGACACTGCACATTTTGGCATTGAGCTTGAGACCATGGCTCTGACACCAGGCATCTGTCTCAGCGAAGCCCTTCTATAGGATGTCCACATCATTTGGGGACTTGACTATGGCTCCTAGTTTTCAGTCATCTGTGACCTTCATTAGCCAGAGGCCTTCTGTGTTAGCCTGTACTTCAGAGAAGTAGATACCAAACAGGAGAGGTCCCAGGATGGAACCCTGTGGTACTCCACTTGTCACTGCTTTGAGGTCAGATTTGGAGTCTGCAACTTTTACAGTGTGGGTTCTGTCAGTGAGCCATTTGGCAGCCCATCTTGTGACGTAGGGATTTATACCTAGTTTAGTGAATTTAGCTATAATTCCAGAATGGGGGATGGCGTTGAAAGCCTTGGCGAGGTCAAGATGGGCTGTGTGAACCACCTTACCCTCATCTACAGCTTTGATGACTGCCTCAAAGAAGTCGATTAGGTTCAGGAGGCATGATCTGCCTTTCACAAACCCGAACTGGGTGGGATCCAGAGTTTGGAGGTTACCAATGTCTTTGTTTATGAGTTCCATGATGATACGTTCCATGGCCTTGCAGACCAGGCTCATCAGGCTAATAGGTCTATAGTTCCCAGGATCAGTGGTGGCTTCCCCTTTGTGGAGTGGGATAACTGTTGCTGTGCACCATTCAGTGGGCACAAAGCCTGATGCGAGGCTATTATTGAACATGGTACTTAAGTGGGGAGCCAGTTCATTCTGAAGTTTGTGTAAAATGCAGCCTGGGATGTTGTTCTTCCCCTGGATGCTGTGTTTTTGGCTTTAGGGAGTGCAGCTTTTACCTGCGTAGTTGTGATTACAGGGACTCTGCATTCTTCCTGTATAGGTATGGGCCCTTTAGGGGGTGAGGGGGGGTAAAGTTAGCACTGAACCTATCTGCCAGGATGTTGGCAATATCAGTTGGTTCTGTAATTTTCGTGCCATTGTGCTGTAACTCAGAGCAAATCTGGGTGTTGCCATTGAGATTCTTGACATAGCTATAGAATGCTTTGTGGTTGTCCTTAGAATTAGCAGTGATTTTGTTTTTGTAGCTAGCTTTGGAGGATCTTATAAGGGATCTCAGCTTCATACTGAGGCTGACCAGGGAGCTCCTCCACTCATAGGATTTTACTCTCTTTTGCAACAGTTTCTTCCTTCTGTTGTACAGTTTGTTAATGGCAGGGGACCACCAGATTTGCTTCATTTTTTTGGAGGATAGCGTCTTGGTTGTTTGGGATAGCACGATCCATGCACTCATGTAAGTGCTTATAGTGTGCACTTGTGTAGGATTCAGCAGTTGTAACTGTACTGTCCATCTGCATGGGTGTCATGAGGTTCACCACTTCTGTCTTAAGAAGTTGGCCTTGGAGAAATTTTTTACCATGGTTTCCTTAATGGGGGGTGGAGACGGGATGTGGATATCAAGGGTGATTAGCTTATGGTCAGATCGGACCAAAGAGGAGTTGACTTCAGGTGTGGAACACCGGTCACTCATGCTGGTAATGACTAGGTCTAGTATATTGTTGCCCCTGGTGGGGGTGTGGATAAGTTGAACCAGGGCATTGGAGTTTATGAATTCCAGAAAGCGTTGAGCTAAGGAGTTGGTACACAAGTAGTTTTCCCAGTATCAGGGAACCATAGTGCCTACCCAAACAAACATGATTCTGTGTAACAGGGAACCATAGTGCCTACACAAATGAACATGATTCTGTGTAACAGGGAACCATAGTGCCTACATGAACGAACATGATTCTGTGTAACAGGGAACTATAGTGCCTACACAAACGAACATGATTCTGTGTAACAGGGAACCATAGTGCCTACATGAATGAACATGATTCTGTGTAACAGGGAACCATAGTGTCTACATGAATGAACATGATTCTGTGTAACAGGGAACCATGGTGCCTACACAAATGAACATGATTCTGTGTAACAGGGAACCATGGTGCCTACACAAACGAACATGATTCTGTGTAACAGGGCACCATGGTGCCTACATGAATGAACATGATTCTGTGTAACAGGGAACCATAGTGCCTACACAAATGAATATGATTCTGTGTAACAGGGAACCATAGTGCCTACATGAACGAACATGATTCTGTGTAACAGGCAACCATAGTATCTACACAAATGAACATGATTCTGTGTAACAGGGAACCATAGTGTCTACATGAATGAACATGATTCTGTGTAACAGGGAACCATGGTGCCTACACAAACGACCATTATTCTGTGTAAGAGTGAGCCATAGTGCCTACACAAACGAACATGATTCTGTGTAACAGGGAACCATGGTGCCTACATGAACTAACATGATTCTGTGTAACAGGGAACCATAGTGCCTACATGAACGAACATGATTCTGTGTAACAGGCAACCATAGTATCTACACAAATGAACATGATTCTGTGTAACAGGGAACCATAGTCAAAACGATCAGGCACCTGCACGTATGGTAGCTGCACAGCTCCAAACACAATGCCCAAATGAAAAAATCAGTAGAGCCAGCAAACAGTGACTATATTAGATTTTTTTAGGTATAGGAGAACATAAAACACAAAACTAGAGCAGACCGGTTTTGGCTGTCTAATCCAGCCTTCTTCAGTGCATTAATTCCACAAAACAGACAAGCACCTATTGTATAGTATAGCCCCACCTGAGGTTACTTTGGGTAAGTTGCACCAATTCATTAAACATACTAAAAGTGTATTCAATCCTGGAGAAAACAAGCACCTCATTTGATTATCTGTTTTTCCTCCATATTGTTTAATAGATGATGCCAACCTGATTTATTATTTCTATTGCCCTGTATTTTATCAAGAACTGTAAATCTAAACATGGCTTCTGGGTGTTTCTCTGTATGTTTGTATAAAGCATTTTTTTTTAATCTGATGTCACTTAGATGTTCTGATATCCTGAGTTTGACACATCTAGATGTCTGTCCCACACAGAGAGCTGAACAACTACAAGTAGCCATGTAAATAACCCATTCAGACTGACAATTAGCAAAAAAGGATATATTAAACACTTGTCCAGTGTTTTTACTAGTAAATTCTTTGGTCTTCAGCATGCTTTTACAGTGGGTGCAGTGTCCACATGGAAAGCAGCACTTCAAGGGCCCACCTTCTAATGTTATTTGTGTTAGGCTGTTATCATATTTATTCCCTTGTTTGTAGTGATTCATGGATGAACCAATGTTCTTGCCCCTCCTAAAAGAAAAGTGGCATGTATCATCCAAAAGCACACTAAGCTTAATATCAGCCAGTAAACTATTCCAATGCTTGCGGACACTGTTAATAAGGACATCTATGTTCCTGCCATAGGTGATGACTAATCTGATTTGGGAGTTATTATTTGGGGTTTTATCCCTGTATTGAAGTAGACTTTCTCTGTTCTGGGTGGCAGCCCAACATTTGCCTTGGTAGGTATCCTCTTTCTTGTAGCCCCTCTCGTTAAATCCCCTAACCAAATCTGCCTCATATGCATAGTATGTGTCAGCATCCGAACATGTCTGCTTCAGGCGTAAGAATGATGACTTTGGAATGTTTCTGCATATATGAGAAGGATGAAAGCTGGTGGCATGAAGCAAGGAGTTATACTGGGGGTATTTACGATAGACCTCAGATGTTAATGTATGGTCAGCTTCCAAAAAGGTAATTCTATCAGTATCGAACATGATCGAAAACTGGATACCCCATTTATTCTCATTCAAATAGGTAACAAACTCCTTGAGATGTACAATATCAGACCTCCATACTACCCAGCAATCATCCAAATATCTCCTCCATATGTCGATCTCATCTATGTAAATGTTATGGGTCCTATCGTAAATGATCTGTTCTTTGATGTATGCCATAAAGAGATTAGCATATATCGGAGCAAATGAGGCCCCCATTGCAGTCCCTTTGGTCTGTAAATAGCAGTTGTTCTCGTAATATATAACTTTTTTGGTTAATACATGCTCGGCCAAGCAGAGCAAAAATGTATTAAAGCCAGATGGATATAGTTCAGACTTGGATAACCAATGTTCCAAGGCCTTTAAGCCTGCCCAATAGGGAATGTTCGTATATAATGCAGAAACATCCAAAGTGTACATGTACCACCCTGCTTCCAAATGCATGTCTGATATAACACGTAGAAACTCCGTGGTATCTTGTATTCTAGCTCTGACACATTTGAGCAATGGTTTAAGGTGTAACGTCAAGAACTGTGATAGTGGTTTGGTAATTGAACCTTTGCCCAAGACAATGGGTCTGCATGGAGGGTTTTGTAAACTTTTGTGAATTTTAGGTAGGAAATATATGTACTGACTACAGGGGTCAGTAACTGTGATATGGTGAACAATATTGTCTGTTATAATCCCCTTCTCCCTGGCAGAATGCAAAAACTCATCTGTTTGTCTCTTGAAACCAGATGTAGGGTCCAATACCATATGTGTGTAATACCTATGGTCAGAGAGTTGTCTCATAGCTTCAGAATTATATAAAGACCAATCCTGTACCACTATTGCGCCACCTTTGTCTGCTGACAATATTACCAGTTCTTTGTTGGCTGCCAATTCATGTGTAATGTCCATTTCTTTCCTGGACAGATTGTTATGGCTTACACGAGTTTCCCTGTAATTGAAATGTAGATCTTTGAGAATGAAATTGTAAAACATGGAAACATTTGGATGCATATGGGGAATGAAGTTTGATTTATGATATCTGAAACCTGAATATGATTCTGAGTCGGGTGCTGTTTGAAAAAATAATTTCAGGTTAAGTAGTCTACAAAAGTCAGAAACATCTTTAGCAAATGTATCTTCAGGAACAAAGAAACCAGGTATGAAATTAGGACCTTTATTCAATAGTTTCACTTGTGTGGGAGACAATTCAGTGGATGAGATGTTTAACACATTATTTGCTTCTGTACTATGAACCTCAACAGCTCTTCCATGCTGTCCACCCCTCTGTCCCCCCCGCTTTCGCTTGACCCTAAAGGATTCTGTGTAACAGGGAAACATAGTGTCTACATGAACCAGCATTTTCTGTGTAGCAGGGAACCATAGCATCTGTACAGGCATGTTGTGTGTAATAGAGGGCCACAGTGCCTACATGGATGAGCATAGTTCTTTGTACCAGGAAGTCATATTGCTTACTTGAACCAGCATGGTTCTGTGCATCATGGTGCCGAAATGTAACAGGGTGCTCTAATGCCTATATGATTCTGTGCAATAGACAGCCATTATGCCCATTTAGGGGAATATCTTTCTTTGTAATGAGCCGTTGTAGTACCTACATGGATGAGTAGGGGGCTTTCTGACAGGGAGTTGTAGTGCCTAAATGAATGAATATGGATGTGCATATTTTAATTAATTTATTTATATATTTATTTTATGACTGACAAATGCACTGATTTAGTCAATGGTTTTCCAATTCCACGTAAAATAATGATATTTTTACTGTAAGTGTGGGAAATCTGCCCAGAAAAACTGCAGAATTTCCTTTACTTTTCATTAAACCAATGAAATGCAGCCATTTAATTATACCTTAATTGCAACCAGAACTGCCGTAGAAACTCATTCTGATGTGTCATGCATGGATGGCACCTCACCAGGACATGACTTCCCCCCCCCCCACTACAGTATCATCACTAAACACACTGTATGAGGATATAATCCATATACAAATACGAAACAAATATGCTTAAAATGTCTAAATATACTCTCAGGGGCCATGACTATAGCAGACATAAATTAAAATGAAAAGAAAATTGGTATTACGGTTTAAACAGACAGACAGTAATTTGCTGATGAGTTTTTAGACACCAAATTCCTTATCAGAGTCTAGACATAGGAAGCACAGGTATGTTGTCACATGACTTATAATACCTGTACTGATTTGCAGTAAGCACCTGCAAATTCTTTAACAGGTAAATGTCTTGGTGCTACCACTGTGTGTGTGAGGGAATGATGCTTGATAAGTACCTGTCCCTAGAAGTAAATTAGAAAATGCATTTCATGGTTCCAAGAGGAGGTCAGAGGGCAAAGCCCAGGTATTTGTTTACCAGAGGAATACATGTGAGCAGGTAGTAACTGAGACATGAAATGAAAGGAAAAGCAGCTCGTGACTTGGGAAGAACATTTGTAGATGATGCCACAAGATATGACAGTAAAGGAATCTGGGGTACCATAAGTAAGGGAGTGTTGATATACATGCTGGCTACCCTAATGCCAGAATACAATGTACTGCAGCTGGTAATTAACCAGGTGGGATGCAAATACAACTTGTCAACTGGGTTTTTCCTTACAAAGTGTGAAGGTTTGTCCTTAAATGATGGCAGCAAATTGAAAGACTGCTTAGACTGGGGGATGAAGCATCATTCTGGCATGCCAGTAGGTATTGTATTTTTTGACTGGACAATACAAAAGCAAGAGCAGGAATATAGCCAACCATGGAGTCTGTAACGTAGCAGTAATATACTGGAAGATTTGAGACCTACCACCATAGTGTCATGTCACACTTGAGAAGTTGTGTGGAATATGTGTGGAATATTCAGACATATGTTTGAGGACTAACTGAGTAAGGCCCATTCAGTCAATACCAGCTCATCAAAGGACATCTCACCACTAGGAAATGTAGCCTTCCTTAACGTTTGGTAACTTCAGACTTGCTTATATCAGAGAGAACAGTGCGGGTAGTGTTGCCCTGCATTTGGGGTGCTCATTTGCCCCCAGATAGAAGATTTTAGCAAGTTGCCCACTCAAATGGCTAGACACAATGAATGAGCTTCACCCATTCGAGCTGAAGTTACGCATTCCACCTCTGTTGTACATGAGGCCAAAGGCAAAGTGTGGTCATCAGGCCAGGCAGGAAGTTATCCTAGTAAAGCATACATTCTGGAATACATTATTTCTGTTACATCTTGTCTATGATTATAATGTATCATTTTTAGTATTTTAAAGTTCATGATTTTAATTGTTTGAAGTGTGTGGTTACAGGTGCATTATAGTGGTGAAGTTGACAGTCACGCTTCAGTATTAAGTATCATGTTATGTCTGGGTTACCACAAGTCTGGAGTGATACACTCATAGAACCAAACCTAAAAAATAAACTGTTCATTTTACTCTTACAGAGGAAGCATTAGTTTTGTTTTGACTGTGTTTGCTGTGCTACAATGTTTCACAATTTCTCAGAGGACAGAATTAGATTAAAATGTTATAATGTTAGACTAGAGATATTTTATATTCCTTCAGCATTATGTAGGTTATATGCCTGTCAGCCTCTTAGCACGATATTCAGAGCCAAAAATAAAAATAGTGGGGGACAAAGGCCCAAAAATAGATAGATTTTAAAAACTGTTTTTATAAGCTTAGAAAACTCAGAACGTTGTCAGAATCACATGTTTTACATTGGTATGCATTTTTTGAAGAAAATGAAGTCTGAAATTCAAATGTATACGGTTATTTAGTGACTGCAGTCCTCATTTATTTACCAGAAAATTGCAAGTTTTATGAGGAAGAAACCAAACTTCTAAGGCAAAAACATCTGGATGTTCTGTAAAATTCTGGATAGTTGAGAACTGTGGTAGGTTAGCATGTGTTTTTGTTTCTTTAAATTTAAGGCTATGTTTGTTCTGTGTTCCCAGTAGTCTTGGCAATGCATTACCTACTGGCTGTAGCTGAGATGTTTCTTCACTGGGGAAAGCAAATGCCAAAAAATTCAAATTTGCACTGCCACAGAGAATAAAGGTTGCCATGTTGGGGGGAAGGGGGGAATTTTGGGGCCAATGGTGCAGAGCAGACTGATATGACCTTCATTAAGGAGGAACTGCTGATGAAGCTAAGTAGGTGTAAAAAGTCAGATTCTGGGGAGCTGGATGGTTACCTGCCAATGGTGCTGAAGAAACAGACTGACATGCTGGCTGGGCAGTTAGCCTGGTTGCTCTCAGAACTGTTACACTCTGGAGGGGACATCTGATGACAACATGGCAACTTTGGCATGGTATGTAAGATGGCAACAGTCCCTAAAAACAGCTGATATTCTGGTTTGCTGAGATTACTGGGGGTTGTGAGCACTTCTGGATAAATGTCAAGGTGGCTTTACAGAAAGGAGATGTTGCCATGGCAATGTAATACTGTCTTAGAAGCCAGTGAGTCAGAGCATGCACTGAGGGGAATAGGAGGGTGTATGTTACCTTAATTTCAGTAAAGTTTGTAACACTGTGGCAGACAGGAGGTTTGACTAAAAAATGGAATGGCATAGATGAAGTCTAGGTCACAGAGTCAAAGCCAAAGGGTAGCAGTACTTAATGATTCCCATCTGAGGAAAGCAAATCTTACATGGTTTTGTTCAGAGATCTTTGTTGTTTTGTATTTCAGTGGAAGCAAACTGAAAACCTTTTCAGATAATGCACCTGCAACCATGGGAATTTTTACAGATGGCAATAAACTGGAAGTTAATTTGGATGGATTGCATATTTGGGTGAAGAGGTGACAGTTTAGATTTTAATGCCATGAAATGCAAAGTCATGTTGTCTGGTTATAAAAATATAGCTAAGAACTATGTGTTAAGAGGGGTCATGCTTGAGGAAACAGTTCAGGATGAAGATTTGAGGTTATAACAACTCAAATTTTAAATCAACTGAAGCAGTGTACACAATACTAAATTTAAATGTGAGCTCTGATTTCATTTTTCAACTGTTCCCTTATGTTTGTACACTGTGCAGTATTAAGGTTTTCCTTCCTATGTATGAAAATAGTTGAGAAACAATAGTATGATGGTGCATAAATTGTTTTCTTCAGCAGAAGAGTCACATGGAGGCATATCAAGGGGCAACAAGGTTATTGCAATAGGGACCTTTGGTCATGGCTTAGAATATTTACCACCACAAATCAAGTAAAAGCATGAAATTATGCTCAGTAGAGTATGAAGACATGGAAAAGAGGAGTAAGTGAGCTAAACAACTCAGCAGGATTTGAAAGGTAGATGCTTTATGCTAACGATGTAGAAAATGCCTTTAACCCCCACTTCCTTTCAGAGGCTTGTAACTTGTGTCTGTATTTTGGTGCATCTAAATTGAAAGATATAAAATAAATTATTTTCAGAGGCTTGTAACTTGTGTTTGTATTAACACCCCATCACACCTATAAACTTATCCAGGTTTAAGCAGACTATAACCTCTCCCACTAGGATCAATAAACCAACCAATAGGGAAAGTATCCTAGACTGAATCTTAGTCAATAACCAACCCCAACTGTACACAGCTGGGACTGTCCCTGATGACCTTAGTGACCATCTACTAACCTATATCATAAAACACAAGGCAGGCACTCCCCACCAGACCAAATACAAAACACTTAGAAACAGGAAGAACTTCGACCCTGCTATTTTCCTAAATGAATTAAAGGCAGTTGACTGGTCAAAACTAAAAAAAATCCATCATTAGAAGAGGCCATAGCATATTTTAACACTAACTTCCTAAGTATCCTTGATTCCCATGCTCCAGCACGTACTATAAATACTAAATCAAACCCAGCACCATGGCTTACAAAGGAGAGCAAGCCAAAAATCAAAACTAGAAACAGAGCCTGGGCCTGCTGGTGGTCAACTAAACCCCACTTGACCATTTAAAATACTGCCAACTCAGGAATGAAACAAAAAAATCTATCCTACTAGATAAAAAAAGCTACTACCAAAATTTCCTAAATGAACATCAAAACAACCCTCAAAAGTTTTGGGCAGGCTTAGATCAGCTTCTTCATCCAGTTCAGTCTACCACCCCAACCCCTGCAAACCTCACCCATAATTCCCCAGAGACCATAGCTGGTGCCTATAATAACTTTTTCACTGAAACAATCCAATCTCTAGCAAATCAACTAACCCCCACAAATTTCAACCCCACCTCCAATCCACCCAGTAATCATCCCCAATTTAGCTTCCAACCTATTTCTACCACTTTTATCAAAACATTAATAAAAAAACTAAAACCTACTACCCTATCTGCCGACCTTCTTCCTGAAGAGTACCT
Organism: Protopterus annectens; assembly: GCF_019279795.1. Taxonomy (NCBI): domain Eukaryota; kingdom Metazoa; phylum Chordata; order Ceratodontiformes; family Protopteridae; genus Protopterus; species Protopterus annectens. Next base: position 1,831,776,895 of record NC_056744.1, read on the forward strand.
ACAAATAGCTGCAGAGGCCATTGCATACCCCATATCTATACTGATCAATAGAACCTTATCTGAAGGTGTTATCCCCTCCCTATGGAAAATATCCCACATCATCCCACTCCTTAAAGGTGGAAGTTCCACAGAATTATCCAACTATAGACCCATTGCCATTCTTTCCCCACTAGCCACAATAATGGAGAAATGCGTACACAAGCAACTAATGCAATACCTTATACTGACCTACTGTCCAACTCCCAGCATGGGTTCAGGCCACATCACAGCACCACCTCTGCACTCCTTTCCATTACTAACACCATAAACCAAAACAGGAATAATAATAGGATATCCTCTGCCCTCTTTCTGGGCCTATCAAAAGCCTTCGATATGGTCAGCCATGAACTCCTCATTCTCTCTCTGAAGTCAGTTTCTCTGAACAAGCACACAGGTCAGTGGTTCCAATCCTACCTGACTGTCAGACAACAGGCTGTATTATGGCAGGGCAAATTATCCAGCCAGCAACCTCTCACTCTTGGTGTCCCTCAAGGGTCCATACTAGGTCCACTACTCTTCTCTATTTTCATCAACAACCTCCACACTGCTATCCCTAAAGCTACCTGCATTCAATATGCAGATGATTCCACTCTCATCTGTTCAGCCACCTCCCCATCCGACCTGCAAATCTTAACCCAAAACACATTTAACACTATTGAAAATTGGCTCTCCAATGAACATCTACTGCTGAACCCCAATAAAACTAAACTTCTGCTCTTCACGCCCACTAGTAGATCCAACCCATTTTCATTCACTGTTACATCCAACAATGGTACCACTATCTCCCCAGATACCCATACGAAGCTTCTAGGGGTTATTATAGATAATAATCTTAAATTTGACCTACAGGTCAACAAAACCATACAGACCATCAATAAGAAGCTTGGATCTCTGTGTAGAAACAAGTAATTTTTAACCCCACTGGCTAGAACTGCAATTGCCCTGTTGCACCTGCTCTCTGCTCTTATTTATGCCTCTCCTGTACTCTCTAACGTTACTAAATCTGGACTGAGTGAGCTCCTCCATAGCTCCTGTACTCTCTAACGTTACTAAATCTGAACTGAGTGAGCTCTCCCATAGCTCCTGTACTCTCTAACGTTACTAAATCTGCACTGAGTGAGCTCTCCCATAGCTCCTGTACTCTCTAACGTTACTAAATCTGCACTGAGTGAGCTCTCCCATAGCTCCTGTACTCTCTAACGTTACTAAATCTGCACTGAGTGAGCTCTCCCATAGCTCCTGTACTCTCTAACGTTACTAAATCTGCACTGAGTGAGCTCTCCCATAGCTCCTGTACTCTCTAACGTTACTAAATCTGCACTGAGTGAGCTCTCCCATAGCTCCTGTACTCTCTAACGTTACTAAATCTGCACTGAGTGAGCTCTCCCATAGCTCCTGTACTCTCTAACGTTACTAAATCTGCACTGAGTGAGCTCTCCCATAGCTCCTGTACTCTCTAACGTTACTAAATCTGGACTGAGTGAGCTCTCCCATAGCTCCTGTACTCTCTAACGTTACTAAATCTGCACTGAGTGAGCTCTCCCATAGCTCCTGTACTCTCTAACGTTACTAAATCTGCACTGAGTGAGCTCTCCCATAGCTCCTGTACTCTCTAACGTTACTAAATCTGCACTGAGTGAGCTCTCCCATAGCTCCTGTACTCTCTAACGTTACTAAATCTGCACTGAGTGAGCTCTCCCATAGCTCCTGTACTCTCTAACGTTACTAAATCTGCACTGAGTGAGCTCTCCCATAGCTCCTGTACTCTCTAACGTTACTAAATCTGCACTGAGTGAGCTCTCCCATAGCTCCTGTACTCTCTAACGTTACTAAATCTGGACTGAGTGAGCTCTCCCATAGCTCCTGTACTCTCTAACGTTACTAAATCTGGACTGAGTGAGCTCTCCCATAGCTCCTGTACTTTCTAACGTTACTAAATCTGGACTGAGTAAACTCTCCCACAGCTACAACCATATTGCCAGATTCACCACGGGCTCCACGTACAGAACCCATCACTGCCAGAACCTGAAACAACTAGAGTGGCTAGAACTTCCCAGCTTAATTCAGTTAAATCAACTCTTAATAGCCCACAAAAATCTTTACCACCCTGAGGTTACCCCCTCACTTATAAATATTATAAAGCCATACAACAACTTGAGGTCACTACAATCCGCCAACAAACTACTGGTCCAAACCTACAAAGCTAATAACTCAACTGGTGAATCCCCGTTAACCAACTTTGTTGGCAAAACCTGGAATTCACTGCCAAACTATATAACCCTTCAATCCTCCATAAGTCTCTTCAAAAAAAGCCTCAAACAGTATTTCAAAGTGAACTGACTTTGTCCATGTACCAACCCTGATTAAGCTATAAAATGAAGTCATATCTGAATAATATCTTAACTCAGCTACGTTCTGTACCAGTCTGATGATTTTTGCTTTAATGTGTCTGATCATGTAAATTTTAAGTCCCTTTTGGGAACATTACTAAACCATAGTATATAACTCTTTGTCTTATATTTTCTATGTATCTAACTTGTTGTGTAATCTTTGTAATATTGCCTATTGGAGCTTTTCTCCCCGGGCCTCTGCCGAAAATGGACATATATCCAGTCGGACTATCCTGGTAAACAAATGTAGAATAAATAAATAAATGACAAGCTCATCTCTGACATTCACATATGTAATGTTATAGAAAAAACTCATCAAATGGTGCTCTGTACTGTACCAAGCTGTATCTCACTGTACCAAGCCATATCTCACTGTACCAAGCCATATCTCACTGTACCAAGCCTTATCTCACTGGCCTAGGATACACATCTACGCACATGCTTATCTCCTAGCAACACTCTTCTATACTTCCCCTGTCCTCACTAACCTACACAACAGCCTGCTAGGAAAGCTTGAACAGTGCTACAATAAAATTGCAAAATTCACTGTTAATTTGCTTAATGTATCCCCTCATTGCTCTGTACTCCCAAAAAAAAAAAATTGGATGGAATTTCTGAGCTATCTAACTCTCCCAAACAGTGCGCCACTCAACCAAAGCCCCTAAGGCAAAACAGCATGACCAACACACTAGTCGTAAGTGACTCGATAGTGAGGCACACTGATGTCCCACTCACTAGGCTGAATAAGGAGAAAGTAACAGTCAGCTGCCTGTCAGGTGCCAGGATCTGCCACATAATGCATGCACTCAGGTCTGTCAACAACAGGTACAAATATGACTCTGTCATTGTACATGTGGGTGTGAATGACCTGAGACATACCTCCCTGGACTACATGAAAAGAGACATGGAGGAGCTCTCAGATTATGTAGCCCAGGTGGGTATGACCCTAGCCCTGAGCAGCATTCTACCATCACCCAGAATGATACCACAGTACAAGCAGAAAATGATTGATTTCAACAATTGGCTAAGTTTCTGGTGTCATTCTAAGGGGATCCAGTATCTGTCTGCCTGGGATGACATGACTGACAGACATCAATGCTTTGCCAGAGATGGCCTGCATCTGTCACCCTTGGGCTTCTGGATACTGGCCAAGGCTCTTTCCACCCCATACTGCCTTTTTAGGTGGTGCTCCAAAGACCAAATTACCACCATAACAGCTACAAACAAATGCAATCTGAGGGTCATGCTGCTCAAAGCTAGAAGTCTAAATCTCAAAATGCACTTGCTCGAAGCACTCCTTAAAATGGAGAACATCGACATTTGTGGCATAACAGAGACCTGGTTCAAGTCAGCAGAAAGCATCCCTGCACTACCAGGCTATAACTCATTCCACGCCTTTAGGCCCCAGAACTTGGACTGAAGCTCCAAAGGCGGTGGTGTTTCCATATTCATAAAGGATGTGCACACCTCCAGACTGGTAGCCCAACATAACGTATCAGAGATATTTCAGGTGCAGCTAACATTGCGTAAGACAGCGATTCAGGTCGTAGCCTGTTATAGGTTCCCAACCATGTCCCAAGACACTCACTCCACATTCCTAAGCCCCCTGGAGAATATTAGGGTCCAACCTAACACTCTCATAGTGTGCGACTTCAACTACTCCTCCATTAACTGGGAAAACTACTCATGTACCAATACACTTGCCCAACATTTCCTGGAATTCATTAATTCCAATGCCCTGGAACAGCTCATTCTTACTCCCACTAGAGATAGCAGCATCCTTGAACTGGTCATTACTAACATGGGCGACCGTTGCTCTACACCAATAGTCAACTCCTCTCTGGTTAGATCCAACCACAAACTAATCATCTTGGAAATCCACATCCCACCCACCCCACCCCAGCCCCACAAAGGTAACCACCATGAAAAACTTCTCCAAAGCTAACTTTGGCCTTCTAAAAACAGAGGTGGCTAACATCACGGCACCCATGCAAATGGAGAATATTTGCATGACTGCCGAATCATACACCATTACACTGTATGACCACATACACAAATGCGTGGATCTCGCCATACCCAATAGAACCAAGATGCTCTCCTCCAAAAAAAGGAAGCCAATCTGATTCTCCCCTGCCATAAACAAACTCTACAACAGGAGGAGGAAACTGATGTGGAATAAGGTGAATTCCCAAGACTGGAAAAACTCCCTTATCAGCCTCAACAAAAGTTGAGGTCCCTCATCAAATCCTCTAAAGCTAGCTATTAAAACAGAACTGCAGCATATAGTAAAGACAACCACAAGGCCTTCTATAGTTATGTAAAGAATCTCCAATACCCAGATTTGCTCTGAGCTACAGCACAATGGTACCTTCTATACCAAACCAACAGATATTTCCAATTTACTGGCTGACATATTCAGTGCCAACTTTACCCCTCTCTCCCCTCCCAAAGGACCTATCACATTAACAGTAGATTGCCAGGCACCCAGTATTACTGCTGCACAGGTTAAAACAGCACCGTCCAAGGTCAAGAATACAGCTTCTATGGGACCTGACAGTATCCCTGGTTGTGTTCTACATGAACTACAGAGTGAACTGAACTAGCACCTCACCTGTGTGCCCTGTTCAATCAAAGCCTCACCTCCGACTTTGTCCCTACTGAATGGCGCACTGCTACAGTCATCCTTCTCCACAAAGGAGGAGTGACTACAGACTCTGGGAACTATTGCCCCATTAGCCTGACGAGTCTGATATGCAAAGCTATGGAACGCATCATCATGGACCTAATAAACAAGGATATAGGGAATCTCTAAACTCTGGATCCCACACAGTTTGATTTTGTGAAGGGTAGATCATGCCTGCTTAACTTGGTCAACTTCTTTGAATCAGTCACCAGAGCTGTGCATGAAGGCAAGGTGGTTCGTACAGCCTATCTTGATCTGGCCAAAGCCTTTGATACCATTCCCCACTCAGGAATCACAGAAAAACTCAGTAAGCTACGCATCAACCCCTATATCACTAGGTGGGTTGCAAACTGGCTCACAGGTAGAACCCACAGTGTGAAAGTAGCTGACTCCAAGTCAGACTGCCAACCAGTCACAAGTGGAGTCCGACAGGGTTTGGTCCTGAGTCCTCTCCTGTTTGGTATCTACTTCTCTGAAGTCCAGGCCAAAATGAAGGGACTCTGGCTGACATAGTTCACAAATGATTGCAAGTTGGGAGCTATTATTAACTCCCCAAGTGATGTTGACATCCTACAGAAAGATCTCAATGAGACCAACAACCGGTACCAGAACCATGGCCTTAAGCTCAATGCCAAAAAACGTGTTGTCATCTCCTTTGGGAAAAAACAGGTTCCCATGAATTACCACATCGATGGTAGTCCACTGAACACAGAAGGCATTATAAGAAATCTGGGAACACAGGTTGACAGCAACCTCTCTTTTGACCAAAACATTGCCACTGTGGTCAGAAAGTCCTTCTATGTGGCACATCTCATTACTAAAGGTTTTGCATCCAGGAAGAAAGAGGTCATTGTCTCCCTCTACCCTTCCCTCATTAGGCCAATCATCAAGTACAATGCCTCATTTGGCATGTACCTCACTAGACACCTGCAACAACTGGAGAGGCCACAAAAGTACCTCACAAAGAGCATCCTAGGCCTTAAAATCTTGTCCTATATGGACAGACTCAAAAACCTCCAACTGTTCTCTGTCTCATATCGCCTACTTAGAGGTGATCTCTGCTTGACTTACAAAGCCATGTCTGACCCAGCGCTGTTAGAAATGCTACATCTAAAGAAATCCCAATCTCTGCACACCACACGCTCCGGAGACCTCACCCTCATTACCACAATCAACAGAATATGCTGGAGGGATAGGTTCATAACCCAGAGACTGCCCATGCTATGGAATACACTTCCTATACATGTCAAGCAGAGCACCTCACTGGCCCTCTTCAAGAGAAATCTTGATGAGTGGATGGGAAATAGAAAATTCACCCGGGGATCACTCCAGTGGCTCTGCTCGACAGAGGCACTGGAACTAAGGTTGGGTGGCACGATGCCAGGGTAATCCTATGGGCTAGGCTTGTAAAGGCTCCAGGGCCATTAGCCTAGTACACACCTATGAACCTATCTTACATTCCTTTACCTAAATGTGCTCATTCACCACCCAGATGTATGTTCTTACCTGCATTCCCTGCTGGAGTACTATAACCCTGCAAGATATTCACACTCTGAAGAGAACTTCCTGGCTTAACAATCTAAATCACAGCACTTATCACGGGATGATCTCTACTCCATTTATATCTCCAGTATAGTTTTGAAACCTGTTACATTGTTACTGCTTTGGAGTCTGTGACATTGCTACTCAAATATTAAACTGTTTTGACATTTACTAACTGATTTGTATTGTGATATGTTTAAATCAGTGTAAGATCTTTAATATGTAACATGTTTGTCTTTGAAATATTTTGCCTGATACATCATATGCCTAATTATCATGCTAGCTCACCTGTGATGCAGTTACAAATGTTTTATGGAAAGTAAAAATAAAACCAATGGAGCACACCAGCTCAATTTCCAACAATAAAATATATGTAATGAAAAATAAAACAATGCTGTATAGGTGGAAATGTTTAATAAAACACCATAAATCATACAAAACATGGTAAGCGCCCTCGCATAAAATGCTTCTTCAGACCATGGAACCAGAGAATTCCAGTAAACAAATGCAATAAGTAAATAAATAAAGTAGTCTGAGCCCCATATAGGGGCACAATTTTTGGTTAAGAAACAGAGACAAACATTGACGAGACATGCATGTTAGTATGCAAGTCTTCTGAGCATTGCTGGAAGAAGGCGCATGTTTTATGTTGGTATGTACATAGGCAGTGCAGTGCAGTGTACAAGAAAGTGGAATGTACATGTTGTAAGTTGGCATGTTACATGGCCCGAGCAGTACTCAAGGCTGTACAAGACAGACTTATGGTGTTATGTAAGTGGGTTCAGCAGGATAGGAGGATGTAGGAGAGATATATAATATGTTAATAGGTAAACAATTCGGGAAGCACTCAGCAGGATAGGATGATGTAGGAGAGATATTTAATATGTTAGGTAAATGATTCGGGAAGCGCTCAGCAAGATAAGAGGATGTAGGATAGATATATAATATGTTAATAGGTAAACAATTCGGGAAGCATAGTAGGAGCTGTAACCAACATGTGGTGTGTTAGTATTTAAATGGATTAAACAGTACTTATAGAGTAGGAATATGTTCATTTGTATGTCTGCAGAGCAACGTATGTTGTTGTTTGTCTTTCGGCTTTTTCCCGGTAAGGGGTCGCCACAGCGGAACTCCGGTCCGCTAACGATTGGCAGTAGATTTTTACAAAATGCCGAGGTGCCAGCTCGACGCCCAACCTTCAACGAAGGCACACCCATTTACGCACACATGTCTTTCGAATGCTACCCAACCGTGGGGAGGACATGCAGACTTCACACAGGAGGCACTCCCAAGCCAAGTGAAGAATCGAACGGGAGAACCTCTTGCTGTGAGGTAACAATGCTACCACTGTACCACCGTGGAATGACAAGATAAAATGTGTGTTTTCTTTTAGTATGTAAGAAGACTAAGCAGCTCTGGGGAGGTAAAAAAGACATAGTATATGTTAGTACATAGAGTGATGAGCAGAGAGCAAGGTGGTGGAAGAAGCATGTATGTTAGTCTGTAAGTGGATTTACCGACATAAGAAGAGGTACAATGTGTTTGCTATATGTTAGTATATAAGTGAGGTAACCACTTTACAAAGGGGCAGAACAAACATGTCATCGTCTTGTATATGAGTGGGCAGTATAGAATGTTAAAGGCACACATTGTATGTTAGTATGTAAGTAGGCTGTGCAGTATAGCATATGGAAGGGATATATTGTATGTTAGTATATAAGCAACATTGTATGCTAGTATGTAAGTAACATGAGCAGAGCTGGAATTTTCCCATACCCTCTTCAGGAAGAAATGAGTACTGGGTCTAATTTTTTTCTATAAATGGATGGATTACTGGCCTTGAATAACTGCTCTAGAACTGAACTTCCCTTCCCCTTTCCTGTATAGCTGTCATTCATAACTCCTTTTACTCCCTTCATCCATTCCCACCAGACTCCTTAGGCCCATGTATTTTCCTAAAATGGAGGAAGTGTTTATGAAGTAGTGGTACAGTGGTCATTACAATGTGCTGTTAAGTAATAACGCATGCATAAGGTCCTGACGTCAGTAACAGGGGATGGCAGTTAATGTAATGTGTCACCCGCTCTCCCTGGCAGCTCATTGCATGGTTTGGAAGAATCTTATAGGATCATAGGAGGTTACTAGGCTAATGGTCCTAGGGCCCTTACAAGCTTAGCCAAGTTAACCCTTGTTCCCAAGACTGTCTTTTATGAGTAGACACTTAATCAGCACGTATTACCCTTATCTAAGAGGAGGAACCCCCGAGATGAATTTACGGTTTCCCATCCAGTCATCCAAATTACGCTTAAATAGGGTCAATTAAGGACTCTGCTTAACATAGATTGGAAGTCTGTTCCCGAGATGAGGTAATTTTGCAAGACAAATCTGTTCCTCCAGTAAGTCCTGTTGATGTCACAAACCAGGTTAAGGTCCCTTGAGTGTGTGACACATGCACCATTTGACTTGTGAATGTGCAGCATTTCCATTAAAGCTGAGTCAGAGACTGCCTTATATGAAAGGCACAGGTCACCTCTGAGCAGTCTGTATAACACAGAGTAAAGAAACAGTGATCTCAGTCTGTCCACATATAACATGTGCTGATGACCCTGAATTTTCTTTGTAAGAAACCTTTGTGGTCTCTCCAATTGCTGCAGGTGCTTGTAGAGTACATGCCAAAGGGAGCATTGTACTCTATTATTGGCCTGAAGAGGGAAGAGTAAAGGGAGATTATAACATCCGTTTTTCTGGAGGTAATGCTCTTACTTGTGAAGTGAGCACTACAGAATGCCCTTCTTACCACTGTGGAGACATAGTGATCAAAGGTAAGTTTGCTATCAACCTGTGTGCCCAGGTGTCTCACCTCTGATTGTGTACTTAAGGTATTGTTAGTTATGTAGTAGTTTGCAGGCACATAACCTTCACTGAAGGGGGTGATAATGCATTTTTTTGCATTGAGTTTAAGTCCATGATTTTGACACCAATCATTAGTCTGTGTAAGTCCTTCATGCAGGATGTTGACATTGTTAGGGGACTGAATGACCACTCCTAGTTTGCAGTCATCAGCAAACTTTGTCAGCCACAGATGTTTTGTTTTGTTTTTTTGCCTATAGTTCAGAGAAGTAAATTCCAAACAGTAGGAGCCCCAGAACAGACCCCCGTGGAACACTGGTCTACTGGAGGAGGTAGAGTCTCCTATTATTACTGTTGAGTTCTTTTGGTGAACCAATTTGCAACCCATCTAACAATATATGGGTTGACACCCAGCTGGGTGAGTTTATCAATAATGCCTGAGTGGGGAGTGAGGTCAAAGGCCTTGGCTAAGACCAGGTAGGCTGTCTGCAGTTTTACCCTTGTCAATGGTTTTGGTGACTGTCTCGAAGAAGTCCAACAAGTTTAACAGGCACAGTCTCCCTTTGATGAAGCCAAACTGGGTAGGGTTGAGTGTTTGTAGATAACCTATATCTTTGGTGGGTAAGGTCCATAATGATATACTCCATGGCCTTGCAGATAAGGTTGGTTAGGCTTACAGGTCTATAGTTCCAAGGGTCTATGGATGCACCCCCATTATGAAAAGGGATGACTCTAGCTTTTCTCCATTCAGTAGGAACAAAACATGTGCTAAGGTTGTGGTTGAACAAGGTACCTAGCAATGTTGTTAATTCCTGTTTTAGTCCATTAAGAATGCAGCCTGGGATGATGTCTGGTCCCATTGAGGCTGTGTTTTTAGCCTTAGAAAGGGCATTTAAGACTTGCTCCTTGGAGATACTAGATGGGGACAGGTGATGGGATGCTTTGTGGTATATGTGGCGGGGAAAGGGGAGTGAAGTTTACAATTAACCTGTCAGCCAGCAGGTTGGCTATATCCACCGGTTCTGTATATGTAGTAGCAATAACTACAAGTTCTGTGCAAATCTGGGGGTTTTCTTTGAGGTTTCAGATGTAGTTAAAGAATGCCTTATGGTTTTTCCTAGCTAGGGATGCTAATTTGGGTTCATAAGTAGCTTTAGAAGACTTTACAAGATGTATTTTTTGCTTGTTTAAGTTGAGGAGGGAGTGCTTCCAGGTTTGAGATCGTAACTTCCTACTCTTAGACAGCAATTTCTTCCTCTTATTGTATAGCCTGTTAATGGCTGATGTCCACCAGGTGGGTTTGTTCCTCCTTGAGGATCTGCTTTGGTCCTATCAGGCATGGCAGAGGTAATACAATTGTATAGTTGCTCATATAAAGCATTGGTGTATTTCCCAGCATAGGTAACCTCTCCTTCAGTGGGGAGAAGGGGTATGAAGCTGTTTATGCCATCACATAAGAGGTTGTAATTGGCCTTGGTGAAGTTTTTCAGTCTAGTTGCTGCTGGGGGTAGGGATCTGGTGTTATTGTTACCTCCAGTGAGACTGATTTGTGGTCAGACTTCACCAGGGAGGGCAGCACACTTTGGGGTGGTACAACGATCTTCTATGTTAGTGAGTACCAGATCCAGAATCTCTGATCCCCTTGTGGGAGTGTCAACCAGCTGGTCCAGGGTATTGGAGTTAACAAAGTCCAGGAACCTTTGGGTGAGAGTGTTAGTACGTGCATAATTAATCAATGGACGGGTAATTATAGTCGCCCAAAACCAGGGTGTTTGGTTATAACTTGATTGACTCAAGCAGATCAAGGTAGGTTGAGTGGGTGTCATGGTTCATGGAGATGGTCCTATAGCTGGCAATGATTTGAAAGTTTTACCAACAGTTAATTTCACCTGGAGTAATTCATGGGAATTGCTCTGTTTAACCAGTCTAGAGATGTTATTTCTCTTTTATTAATGAACATTTATTTTAGATTACCTGCTTCAGTAAGAAAGTGATCATATTTAGGAGACATATTTAAACTTTGACAGTATAAGTGCAGGTAGTTCTAATTTGCTATCAGATTAAGTGTTTGATTTTGAACAAAGATACAGTTTTAAACAAGCATTCATTTGTGTGCAGAAGTATGAAGTGGTTTTCCACAGTACAGTGCTGATATTCTAAATCTGAGACAACACTTCTTTAAAAACTAAGGAAAAACATAGACTTAGCCGTACATTTTCTTGCAGGATGCTCTGCCGAGCAGTTTTTCATTCTGGATTTTGCATCACAGTTTAACCCCAATTTGTAGGATTGTGTAAGCTGATGGTGCACTTTCAGTGGAGTTTTCTGATTTTCCAACTGTATGGTGACAGTGAAGTTGGTATATATAATTTAGGGAGTGAGAACCAACCCCCCCCCCCCACACACACACACACACACACACACACATGGAGATGCACAGGAGTTTGGCCCCTGGAAAAAAATTAATAATTGTTGTCTTTTTTTCTTTTATGAATAAAGGTTTTTGATGTTGAAAAATCAAAAAAAAATTGTTACAGAAACTGTCAATCAACATAGAAAAGTTGTATATATATATATATATATATATATATATATATATATATATATATATATATATATATGTATATATGACCCCTGTGTGTGTTGGGAGGGTTGCAGGGAGGCTTGCCCGCTTCAAAACACTAGTTTTCTGTTGTTGTTTGGAATTAAAAAATGCCATTATTGACTAATTTTAATTGAAGGAACTTCTGCAGACCAACCACCCTGTAATATTTACATACTATATCTGTATAGTTGCCAAGGTAGAAAACAGGATGGTGGAGTATATTCTCAGAGAAGCTGAATCTATGAGTCTGGAGAATCCAGCCTTTACAGATGACAGTCAAGGCCATTCTTGGAGTATTGTATGAGGACTGTAAGTTAAGTATCATGTTATTAAACCATGCACAATTAACCAAAGTAGAACTGAAACTGCAGACATATTATGATGAAATATTACAAAGGCTGGAGTCGTTCACTATGTCGGGTAAGCAGTAAGTGGTAATGATTTGAATGCACAAGGTGTGGAGAGGATCATGTTAGGAGTTGATTTACAGATGGAAGTGGAGTACAAACAAATATGACTAAAAGGTAAAGGGGCAGATGGGTGAAACTCAGAACTGGCTATGCATGGCTAGAACTGCTGTCTTGTTACCAAAAGACAGGTAAAAGCAGACTGACATCACACTGCATGCAACATTTCTTCATTGAAAGGGTGATGGTTAACTGGACCATTTTGCCTTAGTAGGTAATTAATTTACAAGGGTAGGTCACTAACCTTATCAGATTAGCACTGCACTGCACTGGGAAAGAACATTTACAGGTATTAGCCTAACATTGAGCAGAATTTTACCTTCTCCAAGGATGATACCACAATATAAACATAAAATGATTGACTTTAACAATTGGCTTAGTTACCAGTGTCATTCTAAGTGGGTGCAATATTTGTTAGCTTGGGAGGACATGATTGAAAGGCCACACTGCTTTGCTAGGAATGAGTTGTAGCTGTCCCCACTAGACTATCTCATACTGGCGAAAACATTATTCACCCCAACGTGCCTTTTTTAGAAAATGCCAATCTGATACACTTTCTAATGTAGTAAATTCTACTCAAGATAAACTAAAGGTGTTACTGCTCAATGCTAGGTGTCTCAACAAGAAGCTCTGCTCCCTGGAAGCGCTTCTCACCATAGAGAGTGTTGATATCTGTGCAGTTACTGAGACATGGTTGAAAGCCACTGAGGGGTCCTAAGCAGTGCAAGGCTATAATGCCTTCCACACATTTAGACCAGCTACCACACTAGAAGGGACAAGAAGTGGAGGTGTATCAATTTACATAAAAAGTAAGCACACCTCATGTTTGGTCAAACAATATGACATGCTTGAGCTACTCCATGTCCAACTAACCTTAGGTAAAGTCCCAAACCCTATCCTTGCTGGCTATAGGCCCCCGTCTATGGCCTAGGATAACCATACCATGTAACTGAAGGTACAGGAGTTACTCACCATGCAGTCAAACAGCATATTCATGGGTGATGTCAACTATCCCAGTATATACACAACCACTAACATGCAAACACCCTGGAATAGCTTATCTGCACATCTACTAGGAGTTCAAGTATCCTGGATACGGTACTGGCAAATATGAGGAAACGTTGAACCTCCCCCAGTGTAATGTCCTCACTGGTCATTTCAGATCACAACGTTTTCACCCTTGAAATAAATATAAAGTCTGAACTCCCAGCAAACCCCAGAACATTTAAGAACTTTTCCAAGGCTAACTACCTCCTCCTATTAAGCAGTGGTATAGCTAAATTCCAAGCCCCCCAACTCAAAGAATACTTTGGCCTATGTGGGAGTATTTATGGAAACCCAGTACAAGCATGTAAATAACCACAAAGAAACAACAGTACCAAACTGAAATAAACTTAGTACAAACAATAGTACCAAACTGAAATAAACTTAGTACAAACCACAGTACCAAACCGAAATAAACTTAGTACAAACAACAGTACCAAACCAAAATAAACTTAGCACAAACAACAGTACCAAACTGAAATAAACTTAGTACAAACAATATTACCAAACTGAAATAAACTTAGTGCAAACCACAGTACCAAACCGAAATAAACTTAGTACAAACAACAGTACCAAACCAAAATAAACTTAGTACAAACAACAGTACCAAACCGAACTAAACTTAGTACAAACAACAGTACCAAACCGAAGTAAACTTAGTACAAACAGCAGTACCAAACCGAAGTAAACTTAGTACAAACAACAGTACCAAACCGAAGTAAACTTAGTACAAACAACAGTACCAAACCGAAATAAACTTAGTACAAACAACAGTACCAAACCGAAATAAACTTAGTACAAACAACAGTACCAAACTGAAGTAAACTTAGTACAAACAACAGTACCAAACCAAAATAAACAGTGCAAACAACAGTACCAAACCGAAATAAACTTAGTACAAACAACAGTACCAAACTGAACTAAACTTAGTACAAACAACAGTACCAAACCAAAATAAACAGTGCAAACAACAGTACCAAACCGAAATAAACTTAGTACAAACATCAGTACCAAACCAAAGTAAATTTAGTACAAACAACAGTTCCAAACTGAAATAAACTTAGTACAAACAACAATACCAAACCGAAGTAAACTTAGTACAAACAACAGTACCAAACCGAAGTAAACTTAATACAAACAACAGTACCAAACCGAAATAAACTTAGTACAAACAACAGTACCAAACCGAAATAAACTTAGTACAAACAACAGTACCAAACCAAAATAAACTTAGTACAAACAACAGTACCAAACCGAAATAAACTTAGTACAAACAACAGTACCAAACTGAAGTAAACTTAGTACAAACAACAGTACCAAACCGAAGTAAACAGTACCAAACCGAAGTAAACTTAGTACAAACAACAGTACCAAACCGAAATAAACTTAGTACAAACAACAGTACCAAACTGAAGTAAACTTAGTACAAACAACAGTACCAAACCGAAGTAAACTTAGTACAAACAACAGTACCAAACTGAAGCAAACTTAGTACAAACAACAGTACCAAACCAAAGTAAACAGTACAAACAACAGTACCAAACCGAAATAAAGTTAGTACAAACAACAGTACCAAACCAAAATAAACTTAGTACAAACTCCAAAAACAAGCACCTTTGGTGAACTCCCCAATATAAATTGCATGCACAACAAAAGAAAGAAAATCCGAAAAATAGGAAGAGCTTTACCCCACCTGACAACAAGCTTCCCTCTTCAGTCGTAACAAGCAACTCTGGGAACTAATCAAATCCACCAAATCAGCTTTGAGGCAAAATAACTTCCCAGGCTGAGAATAACTATAGAGCATTTTTCAGTTATTTATGTGACCTTAAGGGGATTCCCAACAGTGTGCAGAACTAACGGTAAATGGAGCTCCCTGTACCGAACTGGGGGATAGAACAAGTTTGTTGTCTGATAACTCCAGTTTCACCCCAGGTTACCCACACAGTAAATACTATTTTACCATTTCTCCCCAAACTGTCACTAAAGAAGAGGTTTACAAAGCTAAAAATGCTGCATCAAAGGGTCCTGATAATATCCCAAGATTCCTCATAAATAGCTTGAAACTTGACCTGTCAGGCCCACTAGAATCTCTGTTCAGCAACAACTGCCATATAGGCTTCATTCCCAGGGAATGGAGGACTGCAATGGTCATCCTTCTACACAAAGGGGTGCTATCAACAGATCCAGGAAACTACAGACCCATAAATTTGATTAGTGTCATATGCAAAGTCATGGAAAGAATTATCATGAACCTGATAAACAAAGACATAGTAAATCTTCGAAGACTGGATAAACCCATCCCATTTCAGTCTCCTCAAGGGCAAGTCCTGCCTGCTAAACCTGATGGACTTATTCAAGATGGTCTTGGGGACCATGATCAGGGTGAAAACAGTGCATACTGCCTACCACAACCTGACAAAGGCATTTAACACAATACCTCACTCAGGTATTATAGACAAACTCACAAACTCAGTCATAAATCCCTATGTCATCAGATGGATAGCCAAATGGCTCACTGATATGGAACATGAAGTTGGGTTTGGCAGTTATCTTCCACCAAAAGGTCTGTTATTAGTGGTGTCCCACAGGGTTTAGTACTGGGACCACTCCTTTTCGGACTGTACTTCTCTGAAGTCAAGGCAAATGTAGAGGGTCTTTGGCTGACCATATTTGCTGATGACTGAGTGCAATCACTGAATCCCCCAAAGATGTAGATGTCCTCTAGGAGGGTCCGACACAGATAGATAACTGGTGCCAGAGCCATGGTATAAAACTCAGTGCAAAAATGCATAATTATAGCCTTTGGGAAGATGACCATCCCTGCAAATTGCAGCCTTGGTAACACTCCCCTAGGAGTAGACTGAATTGTAAGGGATTTCTGAACTCAGGTTGACAGTAACCTGAACTTTGATCACCACATGTCCACGGTGGTGAGAAAATCATTGTATGTGGCATATCTTATTAGTAAGAGTATAAGATCCAGAGCTAAGGAGATCATAGTCTGACTATACTCAGCCCTCATTAGACCAATAATTAAGTACAAGACACCCTTCAACATGTACCTGACCAGGCATTTGCAACAGCTAAAGCGGCCATAGAGGTTCCTTACTAAAAGACTACAGTGTGTAATTAACATGTCCTGTGCAGGCTGCCTCAAAGCCCTGTCCTGTACTTGGTCTCCTACAGACTACTAAGGGGCGATCTATACCTGACCTATGGAATATATTAATATTGTAATTAAGAGGTGGGGTATTAGATGGACATGGACTAGCGCAGACATGTCATATTGTTTGACCAATCATGAGGTGTGCTTACTTTTTATGTAGATTAATGCACCTCCACTTCTTGTCCAGATGGATCTGCTACACATTCACAAAACAAACAGCACTAGCATTACCTGATCTAAGGATCTAAACCTTGTCTGTGACATAAATAAAACATATTGGAGGGACAAGTGTGTGTCTCAGATACTACCCCTTTTCTGTAACACACTCCCCATTCATGCAAAGCAGAGCTCTTCCCTGTTCAAATGCAATTTAGGCCAATGGACGGGAAGTTGCAGATTCACCCGTGGCTTGTTGTTTGTGTCCCTTATGGATGGGGCAGCTTATAGATGCCTTAAGACACAGGCCTATACCAAAGTTGTTTTAGTCTGTAGAGATTGATAATTGGGAAAAGTGGGTCATGAATGGCTTGGCTTAAAAACGCTCTGGTGCTGTTAGCCTAGTAACCAGCTCTGATTCTATGATCGTATGATCCGTATGTAAGTTTAATAACTGGTGACCTTAGTTTGTTTGAGTTATGTTATAATTTCTTCCCTGATTGTGACAACACCTTCTAGTACTGGGTGTACTAAGAGTTTAAGTAAATATACATTTTTTTCTGTCTTTGTTTCTTTACATAGTTTTGTGACCCCGATCACTTTCCCACTTGTATACTTCTCATATAAACCTTATGGTAGCCATATATAATTGTCCCTGAACCTGGTTAACACCCGACCTCTTAATTACAATGTTTACATTTTATGTACTACCAAGTTCCTTCCATTACTTTAATTTGTTTGGAGTTTCTAATCATTAATAACAAGATCTATTGTTTGCTTAACAAACTCAGTAATACAACTTTTCAAATGCTCAGTGTTCAACATCTACTAAATTATAAAAATATATTTTATAATGTAGCAGTCTCTTTATTTCATATGAATGTAATTTAATTAGCAAATGTATGTGTAATTGCTAATCCATATTACTTAATGTCTGTTCATGTATTTTGCTGAATGTCTGTTTAAAAATGTTAGCAATGTATTGGGGCTTCTCCCCTGTCCTCCACTGAAAAGAGTTTTTTGACTAAACCCAAGCAGACAAGCCCAGTAAACAAAAGTAAAATAAATGAAATTAAAATAAAATATCTCCTCAGACATCATTGAAAGCTAACCTCTCATCATTTATAATTCCTTAGTATTTAAGAAGATTTACCACAGAGTTTTTCACAGCCTGTTGCATATTTTGTTATTGTAATGTTCAGATAATAGTTATTTTCCATGGAGCTGCTGGTTTGAAATAATGTTCTGTACCATGCAAGGCTGACATGTTTGGAAGATAGTAACTGCATAAAGGATAGCTCGGCTTTCGGGTCCACATCAAAATGTCAGACACATAGTGAGGAAAAAAAAAATGTGATGTCTTGGAGAAAGTAAACAGTGCTGACTTCCTCTGTTCATTGTGAGCTTGAATTAAAAGCAAGTTACATACCCCTTACAGCGTGTGCTGTACCAGATACCGCTGGCTTGTTACCTAGTGTGTATGGTAATACTGAGATTCTCTGGTAACTTTATTTGTGGTGCATTTTTGTATGACTACTTTTTTTGCATGGGAAAGAAAGGGTGCAGTTAGAATTTATTTTTCTCTTGTCAATGATTTATCAGTACTTTTATTTATTCAGCTTTGCCCTTGACTGGAGTGTTACAGCTTTACCTCTGCACTTTAAACTTTGCACACTTTCTCCAACTGTTTGCATTTGTAGCAAGGTAACAATGACTTCCAAGGCAGATTTGAAATATTTAGTCTGTCTGCAGCTGCCGCTGCTTAGAACTCAGGTTAGGGTGTTCGGGTTCAGTGCCAGATGACAGTACAGTGTCTAAATTGTGTGACGGAATATCAGAAATGAGACATGCCATGTACAGTTATGGGTGGGTCTGTGTCTGGCATAGATGAGGTCCCAAGTTAAGGTATTAGGTCAGTGCATGAGTTTCAATAGGCCATCAGCAAACTCCCAAACTGGAGCAGCTGAGCAGAACATCAGTGAAGTCCAAAACTGGGATTTCTGTGTCTAAGTACATCATCATCGCCAAATCATTATCAGAGAGAGAGAACACTAACATTCTGAAATGGAATGATGTGATCACTGACATTCTGAAATGGAATGATGGGATCACTAACATTCTGAAATGGAATGATGGGATCACTAACATTCTGAAATGGAATGATGGGATCACTGACATTCTGAAATGGAATGATGGGATCACTAACATTCTGAAATGGAATGATGTGATCACTGACATTCTGAAATGGAATGATGGGATCACTAACATTCTGAAATGGAATGATGTGATCACTGACATTCTGAAATGGAATGATGGGATCACTGACATTCTGAAATGGAATGATGGGATCACTAACATTCTGAAATGGAATGATGGGATCACTAACATTCTGAAATGGAATGATGGGATCAAAGCCAGTTGTCAGTGACAGAATGTGCTTTGCAGTGTGGTGTGATTCAAAGCTAGAAGTCACAGATGGTCTGATTTGGGAATTCAGGTACATTTCAGGTGGAGTCAGTGAAGATACAAGATTCCATCTGTGGTACCACGTTTTTAACACATTTAGGTTACAGTTAAATCTTTTCTGGATCTGGGACACTGTATATGGGCATGGCTGTGTAAACTGGGAGACAGAGAGGGATGGTCATTAAGTGTGGGGTGAATCAGATGGGGACAGAGCTCCATTGTAGGATATGTCAGAATGTACAGTCAATGTGGGTGGGATGGTACACAGCTGTGGGCTGGGTCAGTCAGTTTGTCAGAGATGGAAATGAATGATGTATATCAGTGATGGAAATGTTTGGCCTGTGAGATGTGACAGAGGTGAAGGCCAGTCAGGGTCCCTGCAAGTCAGCTGAGAGTCTTAGGGAGCTGCAAGGTAAGTAAACTAAAATAAAGTTTCAGTGCCAATGCAGTTTGCCTTTTACCCCACTATTGTGTGACCAGAGGTGGTATATGTAAGTATGAGGGTGCTTGCTGGCATTCACTGAATTTGTTTGAATATTTGCATATGATGAGTGTTCCTTCAGTGGATTGTCATGATTTTGTGTTAGATAGGGACAGTGCTAAGGTGCTGGGTGCATTATGACCAGAGTTCAGTTGTGGGGTGTATCAGAGCTGGATGTCAGTGAGTGCCAGTGTTTAGTTGTAGGGCCCATAACTGACTGTGGGATCTGTCAGAGCTCATAGACTGCCTAATGTTAGTGGAGTAAGTATCCTTTTTACTTTTTAGGGTAGTTACAGTGCTAGGGTACTATCTGCGTATCTAATTTATGACTGTATCCTTTTTACTTTTTAGGGTAATTAAAGTGCTAGGGTACTATCTTTGTATCTAATTTATGAGTGTATCCTTTTTCCTTTTTAGGGTATTTAAAGTGCTAGTGTACTATGTGCGTATCTAATTTATGACTGTATCCTTTTAACTTTTTAGGGTAATTAAACTGCTAGGGTGCTATCTGCGTATCTAATTTATGACTGTATCCTTTTTACTTTTTAGGGTAATTACAGTGCTAGGGTACTATCTGCGTATATAATTTATGACTGTATCCTTTTTACTTTTTAGGGTAATTAAAGTGCTAGGGTACTATCTGCGTATATAATTTATGACTGTATCCTTTTTACTTTTTAGGGTAATTAAAGTGCTAGGGTACTATCTGCGTATCTAATTTATGACTGTATCCTTTTTACTTTTTATGGTAATTAAAGTGCTACGGTACTATATGTATGACTGTATCCTTTTTACTTTTTAGGGTAATTAAACTGCTAGGGTACTATCTGGGTATCTAATTTAAAATAAAAATTTAAAAATTTAAAATAAACTAATTCAATTATATATTCTGTAGCAGGCAAATTTATTTTTGCTTGACTCACAATTTTTTTAAGTTTAATAATATTAATAATATTTAATAATATTTGATATCAACAATTGCAGGTTACAGCTATGGGGGCTTCATTTGCCCCCATGTATGCCAATCTTTTTATGGGATTATTTGAATTGGACGTCATTTATAAATATAAATTTTTTCATACACATGTCATTAAATATTTTAGGTACGTTGACGATTTAATATTTTTGGTTGATGGTAATGAGGAAGAGATAATGGCATTTTTTAATGATATTAATAAAAACAAATATTCGTTAAAATTTGATGGATTGAATATTGGATATATTATTCCATTTTTAGATGTGGTGTTAGATATTTCTGATGGTAGGAATATTGTCACTTCCCTCAATAAAAAGTTTGAGGGAATATGTCAATATCTACATGGTACCAGTGGGCACCCTCCACATACATTAAATGCCTTGCCCTATGGAGAAATGTTACGTACTTATAGACTTTGTAATAAGCCTGAAATTTTTCATAAAGAAATGAAATCTTTGGTTAATTCTTTTTTAGCTCGAGGATATAGTAAGGAAATTTTGAACAAAGGCTTTGTTAGATTGTCAACAGGTGTCAAACCCACAGTTGAAAAATTAATAGGTTGTAGAAATACTAATATTGTTGGTTGGGATTTGATACGGCATAGTAATTTTAAAAAGGCAAATGATAGTATTTATTTTGTAACCACTTTTGGCTGTTTTACCAAGCATTTTCTTGACATAGTGAGTCGCTTTTGGCATTTTTTATGTTCTTTAAAGAATGTACAACAATGGCTGAACTTGAATATAAAGTTTTCTTATCGTAAAGGAAAACATATTAAAAATTTTTTGGTGAAAAGTAAGTTTACTATACCCTCTCCAGAACTATATAGGGAACCTGTTAGGGTTGGAACTTTCCCTTGTGGGAAGTGTAAAGCTTGTAAGCATATTGTAACTAATTTTGACTTTATTAATAATGTTAAATTTAGTATTCAGGGTTTTTTTAATTGTAATTCTATAGGTGTTGTTTATTCCTTACAATGTCCCTGTAACAAATTTTACATAGGAGAGATGAAAAGGACATTTAAAATAAGGCTCTTGGAGCATGTTAGGGATATAAAAAATGTTAAGGTAGATAGCCCTGTAGCACTGCATTTTGTACAATTTCACAATAAATGTAGTGAAGGCCTAAAAGGCACTATATTAGAACAAATTTGTGTTTCTGTATATCATAATGTGAGTGTGAAAACTCTTTTACAGCAAAAAGAAGCTTTGTATATTTTGAAATTTAAAACTATGTCCCCCTTTGGGCTAAATGAGGAGCTCAATTGGAAGGCATTATCTTATTAATGTGTGAGTTAAATTGATTAATTGTATAATTATTTTATAGTGAGCTGTATATATGGCTTTGATGCTGAAAGTATTTTATTCTCCTTGAAGGCTTTGGCTGAGACGTCAGAGAGTTACTTCAGTTTTAATAAATTTGCTGGTGGATACTGTGCTCGTTGTTTTTGCTTCTGGTTGCTTCCTGTTGTTCCTTTTTGATACATACAATGTACATCCTGAATGGACCACTGAACTGCAGGAATCACAGAATTTCACATGAATGAAAAAGATCCCATGGCACTTATTAGAAAAAGGGTGGGGAAAGTTCCCCAGTGCCCTGACCCCTGACCTTGTAGAACTAAAACAGTCAATAATAGCATAAATAAATAAAAAGTAAATAAAACTTCATGCAGATTCCCTGCTCTAACCCACAATAATCTTCCCACTCAAGGAGGTAACTTCCATAACCTTTTATACAACACTAACACATAATTAGTTTTCCATTACCCTATGTAATACAGTCAGTTGCCTCACAAATTTTTTTGTCAAAATGTTCACTTAGTGACGCATGCATCCTGTTGTACATGTTACACATTGATGCATGCATCCTGCTGTACATGTCACAGTGATGTGTACATCCTGCTGAACATGTCACATAGCGATACATGCATCCTTCTGTACATGTTACATAGTGATGCCTGCATCCTACTGTACACATTACACAGTGATGCATGCATCCTGCTGTACATGTCACAGTGATGTGTACATCCTGCTGTACATGTCACATAGTGATACATGCTTCCTTCTGTACACGTTACATAGTGATGCCTGCATCTTTCTGTACACATTACATAGCGATGCCTGCATCCTGCAGTACACATTACACAGTAATGCGTGCATCCTGCTGTACATGCCACATATTGATACATACATCCTTCTGTACACATTACATAGTGATGCCTGCATCCTGCTGTATATGTCACATAGTGATAAATGCATCATTACATGTTACTTACTGACCTGCTCTACATATCAGATAGTGATGCATCCATACATCCTGCTGTATGGGTTATATATGGATAGGGGCATTGTGCCCTACATTTTACTTAGTGATGCATACGTCATGCTCTACATGTTACATAGTGATGCATGCATCCCACTGTGCACATCACATAGTGATGCATGCAGTGTGCTCTACATGTCCATGTCACATACTGATGTGTACATCTTGCTGAGCACATTTCATAGTGATGTGGGTATACTGCTCTACATGTCATGTAGCAGTGTATCCCCCCTACTGTGCATGTCACACTGATGCATACATCTTGCTGTGCAGATCACATAGTCATGCATGCATCCTGTGGTGCAGGTCACATAGTGATACATACATCCTGCTGTGCATATTACATAGTGATCCATGCATCCTGCTGTGCAGATCACATAATGATGCATGCATCATGATATGCAGGTCACATAGTGATACATGCATCCTGCTGTATATGTTACTTAGTGATGCATGAATCTTGCTTTAAGTGTCAAATAGTGATGCAGACATCCTGCTGTGCAGATCACATAGTGATGCATGCATCCTGCTGTGCAGGTCACATAGTGATGCATGCATGCTGCTGTACATGTTGCATAGTGATGCATGAATCTTGCTCTACATGTCACATAGTGATGCATGCATCCTGCTGTACATGTTACATTGTGATGCATGAATCTTGCTCTACAAACATTGATGTTTTCATCTTGTTGTGCATGTCATAGTGATGTGTATATCCTGCTGTGCAGGTCACATAGTGATGCATGCATCCTGCTGTGCAGGTCACATAATGATGCATGCATCCTGCTGTGCAGGTCACATAGTGATGTGTGCATTCTGCTCTACATGTCACATAGTAATGCATGCATCTTGCTATGTACATCACATAGGGATGTATGCATCCAGCCCTGCATGTCACATAGGGATGTGTACATCCTGCTTTGCATGTCACATAGGAATGCATGCATCCTGCTGTGCATAATCACATAAGAATGAGTGCATGCTGCTGTGCATCATCACATAAAATCAAGTGCATGCTGCTATGTATGTCACATAGTGATGCATGCATCCTGCTGTGCAGGTCACATAGTGATGCATGCATCCTGCTGTGATTGTCACATATTGATGTTTTCATCCTGTTGTGCATGTCACAGTGATGTGTAAATCCTGCTGTGCAGGTCACATAGTGATGCATGCATCCAGCTGTGTAGGTCACATAGTGATTTGTGCATTCTGCTCTACATTTCACATAGTGATGCATGCATCTTGCTATGTACATCACATAGGGATGCATGCATCCACCTCTGCATGTCACATAAGGATGCATACATCCTGATTTGCATGTCACACAGGGATGCATGCATCCTACTTTGCATAATCACATACGTATGGGTGCATGCTGCTGTGTAAATCCTGCTGTGCAGGTCATATAGTGATGCATGCATCCTGCTGTGCAGGTCACATAGTGATGTGTGCATTCTGCTCTACATTTCACATAGTGATGCATGCATCTTGCTATGTACATCACATAGGGATGCATGCATCCACCTCTTCATGTCACATAGGAATGCATGCATCTTGCTATGCACAAAATATAGGGGTGCATGCATCCAGCTCTGCATGTCACACAGGGATGTGTACATCCTGCTTTGCATGTCACATAGGGATGCATGCATCCTGCAGTGAATAATCACATAATAGAGTGCATGCTGCTGTGAATGTCACATAGTGATGTGTGCATCCTGCTGTGTTACATAATCATTCATGCGTCCTGCTCTGCATGTCACATAGGGATACATGCATCTTACTGTGCACATCGCATAGGGTTGTATGCATCCTGCTCTGAATGTCACATAGGGATGCATTTATCCTGCTCTGCACATCACATAGGGATACATTTATTCTGCTCTGCATATCACATCAAGATGTATGCGTCCTGCTGTGCACACCACATGGGATGCATGCATCCTGCTGTGCATGACACATCAGGATGTGTGCATCCTACTGTGCACATCACATAGGGATGTGTGCATCCTGCTGTACACATCACGTTGGGATGTATGCACCCTACTGTACATTTCACATAATGATGCATGCATCCTGCTTTATGTACCACATAGGGATACATGCAACCTGCTCTATACCTTACACATTGACAGATATGCATATGTCAACACCAACTCATTTCCCAGTAATACATGCCTTCATATGTACACATTGCAGACATACATGCATACTTCTATATATTCACACTGTAAAGTGAAGCATGCATCCTCATGTATTCACTGCTTATTTAGTTATGCATACACCCATCCATATATACATACTGCAAAGGTATTCATACATGCACCCTTCATATTGCATAGATAATTCCAAAAAAGTAAATGCAGTTTGACAGCTTGCCTGCTGCATACTCCTACTCATCATTGCAGGTATCCAGCTAATAATGAGATGGTGCACAAGAGAGGAAGCTAGCATCCCCTCTTGCATAACAGTTCACCAGCACCTAGGCCATATTTCTTATGCAGAAAACCAGCAACTAGGACATAGTTCACAAGGAGACATCCGACATCTAGGCCATAATTCACATGTAGCCATGCAGCACCTAGGTCATAGTTCACCATAGTTCACATGGAGACATCTGACACCTAGGCCATAATTCACATACAGACATGCAACACCTAGGCCATAGTTCACCATAGTTCATGTGCAGACAGCCAGGACCAAGGCCATAGTCCACAAGCTGACAGCCAGAACCTAGGCCATAGTCCACATGCAGACATCCAGCACCTAAGTCATAGTTCTCATGCAGACATACAGTATCTAGGTCATAACTCACATGGAGACATCCAGCACTTAGGTCATAGTTCACATGGAGACATCCAGCACCTAGTCCATAGTTCAAATAGAGACATCCAGCACCTAGGCCATAGTTCACATAGATATCCAGCACCTAGGCCATGGTTCACATAGATATCTAGCACCTGGGCCATAGTTCACATACATATCCAGCTGATGGGCCATAGTTCACATGGAGACATCCAGCACCTAGGCTCTATTTCACATAGATATCCAGTACCTAGGTCATAGTTCACATGGAGACATCCAGCACCAAGGCCATAGTTCACATGGAGACATCCAGCACCTAGACTACAGTTCACATGGAGACATCTAGCAGTTATGACATAGTTCACATGCAGGCATTCAGCACCTACGCCATAGTTCACATGCAGACATCCAGCACCTACGCCATAGTTCACATGCAGACATCCAGCACCTAGGCCATAGTTCACATAGATGTCCAACACCTAGGTCATAGTTCACATGTAGACATCCAACACCTAGGCTATAGTTCACACGGAGACCTCCAACCTAGGCCATGGTTCACATAGATATCCAACACTTAGGTCATAGTTCACATGGAGACATCCAGCTCTGCATGTCACATAGGGATGTGTACATCCTGCTTTGCATGTCACATAGGGATGCATGCATCCTGCTGTGCATAATCACATAAGAATTAGTGCATGCTGCTGTGTATGTCACATAATGATGAATGCATTCTGCTGTGCAGGTCACATAATGATGCATGCATCCTGCTGTGCATGTCAAATATTGATGTTTCCTTCCTGTTGTGTATGTCACATAGTGATGAGTATAGCCTGCTGTGCATGTCACATAGTGATGCATGCATCCTGCTGTGCATAATCACATAAGAATGAGTGCATGCTGCTGTGCATAATCACATAAGAATTAGTGCATGCTGCTTTGCAGGTCAAATAGTAATGCATGCATCCTGTTGTGCAGGTCACGTAGTGATGCATGCATTCTGCTGTACATGTTACATAGTAATGCATGAGTCTTGCTCTACATGTCACATAGTGATGCATGCATCCTGCTGTGGAGGTCACATACTGATGTGTGCATCCTACTGTACATGTTACTTAATGATGCATGAATCTTGATGCATATGTTACATAGTAATGCATGCATCCTGCTGTGCAGGTCACGTAGTGGTACATGCATCCTGCTGTGCAGGTCACATAGTGATGCATGCATCCTGCTGTGCAGGTCATATAGTGATGCATGCATCCTGCTGTGCAGGTCACATAGTTATGCCTGCATCCTGCTGTGCAGGTCACATAGTGATGCAAGCATTCTGCTGTGCAGGTCACATAGTGATGCATGCATCCTGCTGTGCAGGTCACATGATGATGCCTGCATCCTGCTGTGCAGGTCACATAGTGATGCAAGCATTCTGCTGTGCAGGTCACATAGTGATGCATGCATCCTGCTGTGCAGGTCACATAGTGATGTATGCATCCTACTGCACATGTTACTTAGTGATGCATGAATCTTGCTGTATATGTCACATAGAGCAGTGAAGTATGCATCCTCATGTATTCACTGCTTAGGTAGTTATGCATACATCCATCCATATATACATACTGCAAAGTATTCATGCATGCACCCTTCATATTGCATAGATAATTCCAAAAAAATAAATGCAGTTTGACAGCTTGCCTGCTGCGTACACCTACTTATCATTGCAGGTATCCAGCTAATGATGAGATGGTGCACAAGAGAGGAAGCTGGCATCCCCTCCTGCATAACAGTTCACCAGCACCTAGGCCATATTTCTTATGCAGACAACCAGCAACTAGAACATAGTTCACATGGAGATATCCAATGCCTAGGCCATAATTCACATGCATCCATGCAGCACCTAGGCCATAGTTCACCATAGTTCACATGGAGACATCTGACACCTAGGCCATAATTCACATACAGACATGCAGCACCTAGGCAATAGTTCACCATAGTTCACATGCAGACAGCCAGGACCTAGGTCAAAGTCCACATGCATACAGCCAGGACCTAAGCCATAGTCAATATGCAGATATCCAGCACCTAGGTCACAGTTCTCATGCAGACATCCAGCACCTGGACCATAGTAGATATGCAAACATCCAGCACATAGGCCACAGTTCACATGCAGACATACAGTATATAGGTCATAACTCACATGGAGACATCCAGCACTTAGGTTATAGTTCACGTGGAGACATCCAGCACCTAGGCCATAGTTCAAATGGAGACATCCAGCACCTAGGCCATAGTTCACATAGATATCCAGCACCTGGGCCATAGTTCACATAGATATCCAGCACATGGGCCATAGTTCACATGGAGACATCCAGCACCTCGGCTATAGTTCACATAGATATCCAGCACCTAGGTCATAGTTCACATAGAGACATTCAGCACCTAGGCCATAGTTCACATGGAGACATCCAGCACTTAGGCCATAGTTCACATGCAGACATTCAGCACCTACGCCATAGTTCACATGCAGACATCCAGCACCTAGGCCGTAGTTCACACAGATGTCCAACACCTAGGTCATAGTTCACATGAAGACATCCAGCACCTAGGCTATAGTTCAAATGGAGACATCCAGCACCTATGCCATAGTTCACATAGATATCCAACACCTAGGTCATAGTTCACATGGAGACATTCAGCACCTAGGCCATAGTTCACATGGAGACATCCAGCACCTAGGCCATAGTTCACATGGAGACATCCAGCACCTAGGCCATAGTTCACATGGAGACATCCAGCACTTAGGCCATAGTTCACATGCAGACATCCAGCACCTATGCCATAGTTCACATAGATATCCAACACCTAGGTCATAGTTCACATGGAGACATCCAGCACCTAGGCTATAGTTCACATGGAGACCTCCAGCACCTAGGCCATAGTTGGCATAGATATCCAACACCTAGGTCATAGTTCACATGGAGACATCCGGCACTTAAGCTATAGTTCATATGCAAACATCTGGCACCTAGGTCATAATTTATATGCATACATCTTGTCTCTGCATCATGTTCTTCCATGATCACCTACAAACTTTTCATCTAAACCTGCTGCCCTGATTTTGCTGCTTTGTTCATTGTCTACTGTTGGGGGTGCTACATGTGCCCTATGTCTACTATTGGGGGTTCTACATGTGGCCTGTGTCTACTGCTGGGGTGCTACATGTGGCCTGTGTCTACTGCTGGTGTGCTACATGTGGCATATGTCTACTGTTGGGATGCTACATGTGGCCTCTGTCTACTGCTGGGGTGCTACATGTGACCTGTGACTACTGTTGGGGTGATACATCTGGTCAGTGTTTACTGCTACAGGTGCTACATGTGGCCTCTGTCTACTGCTGGGCTGCTACATGTGGCACATGTCTACTGTTGGGGGTGCTACATGTGGCCTCTGTCTACTGCTGGGGTGCTACATGTGGCCTGTGTCTACTGCTGGGGTGCTACATGTGACCTGTGTCTACTGCTGGGGTGCTACATGTGGCATATCTCTACTGTTGGTGCCACATGTGGCCTGTATCTACTGCTGGGAGGCTACATGTGGCCTGTGTCTACTGTTGGGGTGATACATGTGGTCAGTGTCTACTGTTGGGGGTGCTACATGTGGCCTCTGTCTACTGTTGGGGGTGCTACATGTGGCCTCTGCCTACTGTTGGGGTGATACATGTGGCCTGTGTCTACTGCTGGGTCCTACATGTGTCCCGTGTCTACTGCTGGGGTGCTACATGTGGCATATGTCTACTGTTAGTTCTACATGTGGCCTGTGTCTACTGCTGGGAGGCTACATGTGGCCTGTGTCTACTGTTGGGGTGATACATGTGGTCAGTATCTATTGTTGAGGGTGCTACATGTGGCCTCTGTCTCCTGCTAGGGTGCTACATGTGGCATAGGTCTACTGCTGGGAATACTACATGTGGCTCTGTCTACTGCTGGGGTGCTACATGTGACATATGTCTACTGATTAGGGTTCTACATGTGGCCTCAGTCTACTGTTGGGGTGCTACACTTGGCCTCTGTCTACTGTTGGGGTAATACATGTGGCCTGTGCCTACTGCTGGGTGCTACATGTGTCCCATGTCTACTGTTGTGGTGCTACACGTGACCTGTGTCTACTGTTGGGAGTGCTACATGTGGCCTCTGTCTACTCCTGGGGTGTTACATATGGCATATGTCTACTGTCGGGGTGATACATGTGGTCAGTGTCAATTGTTAGGGGTGCTTCATATGTCCTGTGTCTACTAATATGGGTGCTACATCTAGCCTGTGTCTACTGTTGGGTTGGTGCTATTGATATCTGCTGTCATAAAACTATCATTAAACCTATGGATAGCGCCTACTGCTGTACTCTGCATCCATTTGGGATATTATTCCACTGAGCTCAGACATGTATCTGAGCTCTACGAGTTCTGAGATAACCCTTCCTCTTTCTGAAGACATACAAAGACATGAAAGCATTACATGACTGATCAGATAACCTGATGTCATTGTTCTAATAGCATCTGCTCAACAACTACTTCAGACTGAGATATTTTCCCCCTTTTCTACTGGAATATTTCCTGCAATCATAATTCACACCCCACACCCCATTCCTAGGGCTAGCCTACCATCCCAGCAGACCTGTTTGCTGCCTGGAGCCTTTGTACAGGTTTTTCTTTTTCATATCATAAAGTGTT
>NC_056744.1:1831810121-1831874089 GCF_019279795.1 Protopterus annectens
AACTGGACTGGCTAGCAGGGTAGACTTTTTTCACCTGAGCACAAAGCTAGTGCAACAGGTGATGAGGGGAGATTTGTGCTCTGTACCAAACTCAGATGGTTGTCTTATTGTTTGGATATACGAAACTGTCTTGTCCTAATTCATATTGTAACTGGCAAATAAATCCCCCAGTACTGAAGTGGAAACTAGAGATGGGCTTGAAGACTGCGTTTTAGACTACTAGAAGGGATGTGAAGTTGTAGACATTCCCACACAAGCAGAATCAGAGACACTTGATTACCGATAGGTAGAAGACCTGAGTAGTGACGCAGCGATCATTGATTCTCACTCAGACTGCTAAAATGAAAGGATTGCAAGGGATGACAGTACGAGATGGTCCATACCAAGTGGAAAGGGTTAGCGTTGTGCTGGGTAAACACCTGTAATCTCTAAAGCTACTGGATTTTTAACATTGTTAGTGGGAATGTGAGCAGACCACTACCTGCGTGACACACTTATTCTTTTCCTTTGGCTATTAATTCTGTAATGTTTACATATTAAAAAGAATTGCACTCAAGGGACATCTTCCAGTTCTGAGGCATTCCCAAGTTTGTTTTAGTAGAATTCAGTGACCAAAGGTCTCACTATCAGACACATACATGCCAAATATCCTGACTACTTGTGGAGAAATTTACCAAGATACCGTGTCCATGCAAGCAGGAAATGATCCCAGTCTGGACAGAATTCAAATAGATTTCTTTAAGATGTTCAGGAGGGAACTAGGAGTGGCATACTGCTACTGTTTAAGGAGATGGCCGAGGAGGGGGTGGTGATACTGCATTCTTTGTGTGAAAACATAACCGTGTAATCATCAAAGCAAGGTAAAGGTTACAGAATATTGACCAATTAAAGACCTCTTCTTCCCACATAAAGTAAAATATACATAAGGATCCTGGACAGCATCTTAAGGAGGTAGTACCCAAACTGGTCAAAATAACACAACAGTGGTCATCAAAGGGAGGCAGGGGAGTACTGAATTGTTATGTCTCATCACATCTTTAATGTTCAGCAGCCGTACAATAAGCAACTCGGTACCACAGGCATTCTCTTTATTGATTTCAACAAGGCCTTTAATTTGTTGGACTGGGAGTTTATCTGTGTGACTTTAAATCACAGGCTCATTTGTGTCTCACTGTAAGATCCAATATAGACAACACCTAGCCCAGGTGGCTCCCCCCCCCCCTCACGTATAATCACCTGTCAGAGGTGCTTATTTTACACTCTGCTTGTTCTGTCAGGAGAAATGTTGATTACCTGTATTTGACAACATTACAAGAAATGGGGCATCTCAGTAGGGGAGGGAGTGTGCGTCTTGTTACCTGCCTGGTCTGCAGATGACAGTACATTTTGGTGGTCCGATGTCCTTCTATATCACTATTGTGTTATTCTTTACTGTAGGGATCTCCTGCCCCGGGCAGTCTGACATCTGGCCAGTATACCAAAGCCTTAAGATCTTGTATGTGCCATACATCACACATAATATGCCCCTCGCACAGGACGTAGGGCATACAAGTGACACATGGACGCAGTTACCCAGAACGTCTTTGCTGCCAGTCCAAACATCATTATTGTTCATTGGTCTGAACACATTGTTGCTGCCCTAAATACCTAGCTGTCAGATAAGTGCCCCATTGGGGTTGTTTTTTTTCTTTCATTTGGTGCCATGTTCATAACCAGGACCCTTTTCCGGTGGGGATCCCTTTGGTCCCCTCTAATTTCTGTGACTTGCACCAGTCTGGCTTGGCCTATTCTTCTGTCAAGGCAATTTGTCAGCCATTTCTGTGTGTTTGCCATTGAATCCTCCCCTGGCTTCTCATTTTGAGGTCAGTTTCTTAAAGGGGTCTTGCTTATTTGGCCTCCAAGGAAACCTATTCCTCCTTCTTGGGGACCCTAACTTTGTTTTGGAAAAGGTGACTCCAGCTCCTTTTGCACATGCAGATTCTGCTTCTTTGCAACACTGTACCTGAAAATTGTTATGTGGATTGCTGTTAGTTCTGCTCAGAGAGATGTTCATCGTGTTTCACTGTTGCAGTCATTACAATTGGGTTATCCTGCTGTCAGGCTACCCGCAGTCGGCCCGAGTTCCAAAGTCTAGGTCCGGTGTCGGTTGTTGTCACCTCCTCCCTGATCTCAGTGTGCCAGGGGTATAAAAGATGCAGCTGACGCCATTTTCTTCAGTCTTTCTTGCTGCGCGGTGCCCGAAGCAAAAGCAGGTTGCAAGTGCCAGTCGGCCGACTCCTGAAGTTTTGTAAATTCGAATTTCAGATCCGAAGTCTTCATTAAAGATAAGTACCCCATTGGGGAAACTTTTTCTTGCTCCAGACCGATGTTAGAAAAAGTTAATAACTGTATTTCTTGTGGGAAGCAAATACCTCACAAGGATTTTCATTTTTACTGTATTCCTTGCCTAGGCCCTGATCACAACGTTGCTAGCTGTCGCTTTTGTGCTAGATTTAACCAATGCACTATTAAGCATCGGTACGATTTTGCATTCCATTACTTTGGCAGAAGATTTAATTATATAATGCTGTCAGATCAGCCGACTACCGGAGTTTACAAAAAATGAAAAGAAAAAGAAAAGGACAGGCATCCGAGATCCAAAACCAACGACGAGGCTTCTTCTAGGCCTGTCGCCGGTTCGCCGGTTCTCAGTGAGGTGCTTTCGCAGCTCCTGATGCCCGCTACCTCAGAGCCACAGGCCGCTTCCGACTCCCACGTGGAGCCGACTGGGCCTTTGGAAACTCAAGGTATTGGACACTCGGAAACTATTCCCTCAGATGGTCCCGGAGCCGCTGAGCAGGCATCGGCTTCTGAGGGTGTTTTCAGGCCTACACAGTTATATGTGAAACCTACTTCAGCTACAAAGGCCAAGACTAAAGCAGCTGTAAAGACAAAGAAACAAGTACAGCATTCTCCTGGACAGGCCACCATGCCTGAAAAACAGATGCTTAAAATGGCCGAAGACCTTATTACTTTGATCAGGGGTTCCCATCCCCCTCCTGAAAAGAGGCCTAGGCAAGAGTTAGAATATGAATCTTCAGACCAGGTTTCCATTTCCTCTGATTCCTCCTCTGAACAGGATTACTCTATTCCTCCCTACGAAGATTCTGATGCTGAAGAATCTATCCCTTCAGCCTCTCCTCCTGAGGATTATTCTTTTGGGGAAACACTGCATACTATGAGGGAGCATTTCCACTGGGAGAGCCAAGACTACTCAGAATCCAAGAAAAGGCTCAGAGACTTCCTTGTATTGCCCCAGCACAGGCCCCTTGCTATCCCGCCTGTTTTAGACATTGTAGATGATGTATTTTCAGAGTCCAGTTTTTCTCCAGACTCTTTATCGCCAACCCCTGTTAAGCCAGATGGTTCCTGATTCACATAAATTTCTCTATAAGAACCCTGCAGGTGACCCAGAAACCATCTCTCTGGGTCCCAAAGGAGTCAAGGCTTCTACTGCAAAAAACCCTGTCCCCTCTGATAGGGATTCTAGGGCCCTAGACAGATGGGGCAAAAAGATTTATACCACTGCTACTTTGGCTGTAAGAGCCTTAAATTGCAAATTTCATATGCTTAAGTATCAGCAATATCTTATTTCTTTGCTTAAACAGAAAATGCCAGCAAATGCAGAATGTGCAGACAAAGAAATGCAGGATTTATTGCATGCAGCTGAACAAGTTGGAAAGCATACTTTGCAATGTGGTTTTGATTCTCTTGAGGCCTCCTGCAGGGCCACTGTTACAGGTTCTGTCATTAGGAGGCATGCTTGGTTAAAATAACAAAATTTGCTGGATCATGTTAAAGCAAAACTATTAGATGCTTCTTTACAGCATGATACTTTGTTTGGTGCTAAAGCAGAAGAGGTGTTGAAGAAAATGGAGGACAAAGCTAAATCTATGCAAACAGTCAAGGATTTCTTGCAGGTACAGCCTCCAAGATTTAGCAGGAACTGGCCTACAAATAATTGGTCCTTTCCAGTGTCAGATAGACCACAAAGGGGCAGATACAGACACCTCAGAGGCAGATCACAGCCCCAAGGCTCATACAAGCCTAAACAATGGCGTGCTTCTACCTCCAAGTGCGGAGAGGAAAAATCACAGCCATACAGGAAACAGTCTCAATGAATTTCCACTTCCAGCACCAAGCACTTATCTTTTGGCAGCCCCTTTAGGGGGAAAACTAGCACTTTTTTTCACAAAATTGGCACATGATCACTCAGGACAAATGGGTTCTAAATATAGTTTCACAAGGCTACAGGTTCCACTTTCACACCCTGCCAAGGCAAAACGGTATGCCAGACCTGCCACACAATCAATGGGCAGAGGCACAAAAACAAGTTTTATCCCTCATGGACATGAGGGCCATTCAACAAGTACCAGAGCAAGAGCAGGGACAAGGATTCTATTCAAGACTGTTCTTGGTACCCAGAAAAGACAAAGCCTGGAGACCAATACTGAACCTATCTATTCTAAACACATATCTGGATATTCCAAAATTCAAAATGTTGACTCTACAGCAGCTTCTGCCCATGTTGGGCAAGAAGGCTTGGCTTGTGACTTTAGATCTAAAAGAGGCATAACTGCATGTCTCAATCAGACAAACATGCAGATGGAAACTGGATCAATGCAATACCAATTCTCTGCACTGCCCTTTGGCTTATCTACTACACCCAGGGTCTTCACAAAGTGCCTGGCACCAGTAATTGCATTTTGCAGACAAAGAGGAATACAAATATATCCTTACTTATTCAAGCGGAAAACAAGGACATTCTACTACAGCATCTGGCATTTGTAAAAAAGATTACTGACAAGTCTAGGGTACACAGTAAACCAGAAGAAATAAAAACTCGTACCCTCTCAAGAGATAATATTCCTGGGTGCAAGCTTAAATACAACTGCCCAGATGGCTTATCTCACACCAGACAAACACAGACAACTGACTACTTATTTCAAAATGTTTGCAACAAAGACCCAGTTATCTGCAAGAAAAATCCTGCAGGCCTTGGGTTTCATGGCATCCTGCATTCTGCTAATTCCATATGCAAGACTGCATATGAGGAAACTTCAATGGTATCTAAAAAGTGTTTGGACTCAACATTGCCACAGCCTGGAAACAATAATTACCCCCATTCCCTGCCTGCAACAGGAGTTTCGATGGTGGGCAAAAGCCTGTCAACACAACACGGGACAGCCATTCACCTTACCCACAGCCAGGCAGACATTGACAACAGATGCCTCAGATTATGCCTGGGGGGCCCATATGGCAGGAAGATGTATTCAGGGCACATGGTCCGCAAGTCAACTGCATCTACATATCAATCAAAAAGAGATGCTAGCTGTTCAGAATGCCCTAATAGCCTTCAAGGATCTACTTCATCCAGGACAACTACTAATAAAGACGGACAATACTACAGTCATGTGGTGCATAAACAAGCAGGGAGGCACACATTCCTACCCCCTCTGCAGGCTAGCCATGAACTTGTGGCACACAGCGTTGACTTACCAAGTACATCTGCAAGCACATTTCCTGCCAGGAAAGAAAAATACTCTGGCAGACAAACTAAGCAGAAACCTATTGGATCCCCACGAGTGGAAATTGGATCCACAAGTCTTCAGCATGATAACAAGGACATGGGAATGCCCAGACATAGACCTATTTGCCTCCCCTCACAACTACCAACTACAAAGATTCTGCACAAGGACTTGTCACAAGCAAGCATGGAAAGTGGATGCTCAAACTTTCAGCTGGAAAACCCTAACAGTATATGCCTTTCCTCCTCTGCCTCTCCTCTCCAAGGTACTCCTCAAGGTCAGACAAGAGAAACCAAAAATGATACTGATTGCCCCAGACTGTCCCCGCCGCCACTGGTACCCAATCCTAAAGAGCTTGTCTCACTGCCCAGCCTGGACATTACCTCAAATTCCTCACTTATTGACCCAACAAGACAGTCAGATACTGCACAGCCTACTCAAAACCTTAAACCTGGCAGCATAGCAGATAATATAGCCTCTGAAGGTACACCTCTCTCTAAAGCAGTGATGGATGTTATTTTGGAGGCCAG
The DNA here is from genome assembly GCF_019279795.1 of Protopterus annectens. NCBI lineage: Eukaryota > Metazoa > Chordata > Ceratodontiformes > Protopteridae > Protopterus > Protopterus annectens. Next base: position 1,831,816,219 of record NC_056744.1, read on the forward strand.
GAGGCCTAGCACTAGAAAATCTTATGCAGACAAATGGAAGAGATTCTGTGCTTGGAACCAAGCACAAGCTATTGACACAATTGTTCCAAATATTCCTCAGATTTTGCAATACTTAACTGAGATGCTGGATAAAGGCTTTTCCTTTTCATCAATTAAAATTCATGCCTCTGCCATTTCAGCTCATTACAATACAGAACCACCTATTTTTTCTCATCTGTTACTAAAGCAGTACCTCAGAGGGGCCAGAAACATAAGACCTCCAAGGAGAGCACCAATACCTGCATGGGACCTCAACTATATCTTGGAAAAACTCACACTGCCTCCGTTTGAGCCAGCCTCTGCAGCTGATATAAAATTCTTATCATGGAAAACAGCTCTGCTCCTAGCAATGACCTGTGGAACCTTTTATCATTTTCCATCCTGACAGGGTTTCGCTGAGGACAAACCCTACATTTATGCCTAAGGTAGTGTCCAGTGTGGCCCTTAACCAAACAATTAATTTGCCTACTTTTTATCCAAACCCACAGAATAAGGGTGAAAGAATTCTGTATTCTTTGGACATTCACAGACAGCTACGCTTCTACTTGGACAGAACTAAAGCTTTCAGAAAGACTGAACAACTTCTAGTGACATATGCTGCAGGATCACAAGAAAGGCTATCTCAAAACAGACTATTTCAAAATGGATAGGGCACTGCATTCGTCTATGCTATTCACAACATGGCAAATCAGTGCCTAAGGGCATTAGGCCACATTCATCCAGAGCAGCCGCCACTTCAGCAACCTTCCTCAGAGGAGTGCCAGCCAAAGACATCTTAGAGGCTGCAACCTGGAGTTCAGTGCACACTTTTACAAAGCACCATCACTTACCACTCTACGCTAAATCCAGAGCAGGCTTTGCCACTACAGTTCTGCAGGGCCTTATAGCCTCTCCTAATCCTATTTAGCTCCAGCCTCCCAACTTTAACTTTGGGATTCAATCCAATTGCAATGACTGCAACAGTGAAGCACGATGAACATAGTACAGTTGTGTACCTACCTTAAATGTAGATGTTCGAGTGTATTCACTGTTGCAGTCCAGGTTACCCACCCGCCATCCCCCATGTCTTTGCTGGAACTTATCTGTACTTCTCTATTCTATACAACCTATGTGGTGTATTTGCTTGTAGATGAAGGCAAAATATATACTTTGGTGCATGCATGTTTTATTGACATATTTTTAGCCTACCCTTTTGGGGGCACCTGACATCTGGGGCAAGAAAAACTGAAGAAAATGGCGTCGGCTGCATCTTTTATACCCCTGGCGCACTGACGTCAGGAAAGAGGCGACAGTAACCGATGCCGGAACTAGACTTTGGAATTCAGGCCGACTTGTAAGGTAGGAATTTTTTTGGCTCCGATTCCTTCTTTATCACCTTTGCTGGGTGCATCAATCGGGATGAGTTGACCTTCTCCTTTAATTTTTCTTTATTTTATTTATTTATTTTACATTTGTTAACCAGGAAAGTCCGACTGGTGACAGATCCGTTTTCAGCGGAGGCCCGGGGAGAAAAGCTCCACATGAAAATATATATAATTAAACAATAAGAAATATAATAGAATACATATGCACACACATGAAGGAAATACTTGAGTGGATTTTTAACAAGTTCTAGTGTCTACAGTACAATATACATGATAATGTTTAAAAAATAAACAGATACATAAAGATCAGGGTTTTTTTTTTTTTTGAAGTGGAGTTTGTTCTATACAGTATATAGCAGTGAGTAAGTGAGTTAGAACATATCAGTGGATAGTGAGTCAGTGAGTTAGACCTTATCAGTGGATAGTGAGTCAGTAAGTTAGAACATATCAGTGGATTAACAGGTGTATCAGGGGAAACGAATGATCCCTGATGGAGTCCTTGCAACAGTGCAGTGGGGTGGATTAGCCAGGGGTGTAGCATGAACAAAGCCAGCTGTTTCCAAAGTGGATTTTCAGGAGTTTTTTAAAATGGGTAGTAAAGGTGGTGAAAGTGATTTGACTTGGGAGTGAATTCCAGGTTCTGGCAATAGTGCATGCAAATAGAGATTTCCCAGCATCGTTTTTTGATGACATGTATGATGTTTTGGCTAGTAGATCTTAAGGTTCTAGTGGTGATGGATGGCTGAATTAGTTGCAGAAGAGCTGGGGTTTTGTCAGGACGGTAGTAGAGCTCGTGCGCTAATGAGAGTTGGTTGAGTAGAGGGTGAGGCAACTCCAGCCATTTGAGTTGCTTAAGGGACAGACACTGGTGGGATCTACAGGAGGCGTCAGTCGCAAACTTGGATATCTTGTTGTAACAAGATTCCATTTTGTTTAGTTCTGTGCGGTGGAAATTAGTCATGATGGGGGAGGCATAAAGGAGGCTGGATAAGAGGTGAGTTCTTGTTTTAGTGGCTTTGGTATGTTTAGTGATGAAGTGTTTGTTCCTATAAAGGAGACCAAGCTTTTTGTTTACTTTCTTGATTGTTTGTGCTATGTGTATGTCAAATGTTAGATTATTGTCTATTTCAATAACAGTTTTGTGTGTGTTGTTGGGGTGATATGAGTAGTACAAGCTTCTTGGTTTTTAAGGAGGTTATATCTGAACATGAAGCAATCTTCCTTGATGTTGAGGTATATAAAGAAGAGGGTACTTTACAAATTACTATTCACAAGAAGGATGTGCATACCAGTAGATACTTACATTATAATAGTATGCATGCACCCCGTGTTTTAAAGGAATTGTTAAAGCTCAATTTTCACGAGTCAGTAGGTTAAATACAATCGACTCTGTATTTCATATACAGTTAGATGAAATGTTCAATGAGTTTGTTAAGAATGGTTATGACTTGGATATATTGGAAGAATTGAAGAGAATGGTAATACTTAATAGGGATACTACATATAAACCTTACCTTAGGACAGACGCGTGTATGAATGAATGATCATGTGACCATTACATCAGGATCGAACATTGGAAATATAGCTAGAACTAGATATGTTATGAATTTTAGTAGTAGAACAGGTTCGGTTAAATATATCATAGCTAAGTACTGGCCTGTGTTGATGGCCTGTCCAGAGGTTAGGCAAATTTTAGGTGAAAAGCCTTACTACTCATACAGGAATATGAGAAGTATTAAAAGCTTATTATGTTATAAAGATTTTAATTTTGGCTTAAAGCTGAATGTTTTTTTCTGATCGTATTGGTACTTTTAAATGTATGAGCTGTTCTTGTTGTATAGACATTGCTGCTACCCCTAATTATGCATTTATTCATCCTGTTACTTTAAAAGAGTTTCACTTTAAATAAGTAGCATTCTGTAACAGTGTAAATGTGGTGTATTTGGCTACTTATAGGTTCATAGGTTCATAGGTTCATACTAGGCTATCTGCCCAAGGGCATTTATAAGCCTAGCCCATAGTTATGTGGCTTTCGCCACCCCTTTAGTTTGAATAAAAACTATGCCTTGTAATATATACTTGTAATGCCTGTTCAGCATTCTATGTGGGCAAGACCACACGTAAACTTAAAGACAGAATAATTGAGCATAAGTCGGAGGTTAGAAGGGAGGTTGAAAATAATTCTCTTTTCAAGCATATTAAAATATATGGGAATACGCATTGCTTTAAATTTAGATGCCTAGATTTGGTTAAACCTCATAGTAGGGGTGGTGATAATAATAATGTTTTAGATATTAAGGAATATGAATGGATTTTAAGACTAGCAGCAGATTCTCCACCTGGATTAAATTCTACTGTTAGCCTAAAGCCTGTTTTAAGTAAAATTCAGCATGTTAAGCTATTTTAAATATTTTTGCATTTTGTATATCTATTATGTTATATGTTATATTGTGTTTGTCGGTCATGTGATTTTGGCTGCTATCATGTGACTGTTTCTTGCTCCTATTTAAAGCAAGCTGCTTTTGTTTTAATGATTGTTAGTATTGAAGAAGGGTTTTACCCGAAAGCTTTGCTCTGATATATTAAATTGTTTTCTGCCTACGTTTGTTTGTTTCTTCTGTGATATGAGTATTGTCAGTGGAATGAATGGTGAACTCATTATTTGGGGGAGGAGACCTACCAGGGCTAAAGGGCATTAGTTTGGCTTTTTGGGGGATTAAGACTAAGTTTAATGTTAGTGAACCAAGCTTCAGCTAAAGTAAAGTTATTTTGAGTGAGGGTTGTAGTTCATTTAAGGTGGGGACGGCACATATACTAGTGGGGTCATCTGCGTACTGCACTATTGAGGTAGAGGGGAATGATGAAGCTGTTTAGTTTGTAAACAGGGAGAACAGTAACGGACAGAGGATGGAACCCTGTGGGACTCCTATGGCTACTGGTAATAGGGGGGGCAATTGGTTTTGCCATAGGACTGCTTGCTGACAGCCTGATAAGTAACAGTTGAACTATGATATAGTGGAGGAGCTCATGTTAAGGGTAGCTAGAGTTTCAAGGAGTATACGGTGGTTAACCATATCAAACGCTTTCAATAAGTCTAGGAATATGGATGCGAATAATCCTTTGTTCCTATGGTAATTGACTATGTTGGTAAATGAGAGTAACGCTGTGATGGTGCTATGGGAAGTTGTAAAGCCGTGCTGAGATTTAGGTAATAGATTGTTGTTTAGGAGGTACTGCATTAGTTGAGAATGAACTACTGAGATTTAGGTAATAGATTGTTGTTTAGGAGGTGCTGCATTAGTTGAGAATGAACTACTGAGATTTAGGTAATAAATTGTTGTTTAGGAGGTGCTGCATTAGTTGGGAATGAACTACTGAGATTTAGGTAATAGATTGTTGTTTAGGAGGTGCTGCATTAGTTGGGAATGACCTACTGAGATTTAGGTAATAGATTGTTGTTTAGGAGGTGCTGCATTAGTTGGGAATGACCTACTGAGATTTAGGTAACAGATTGTTGTTTAGGAGGTGCTGCATTAGTTGGGAATGACCTACTGAGATTTAGGTAATAGATTGTTGTTTAGGAGGTGCTGCATTAGTTGGGAATGACCTACTGAGATTTAGGTAATAGATTGTTGTTAAGGAGGTGCTGCATTAGTTGGGAATGACCTACAGAGATTTAGGTAATAGATTGTTGTTTAGGAGGTGCTGCATTAGTTGGGAATGACCTACTGAGATTTAGGTAATAGGTTGTTGTTTAGGAGGTGCTGCATTAGTTGGGAATGACCTACTGAGATTTAGGTAACAGATTGTTGTTTAGGAGGTGCTGCATTAGTTGGGAATGACCTACTGAGATTTAGGTAATAGATTGTTGTTTAGGAGGTGCTGCATTAGTTGGGAATGAACTACTGAGATTTAGGTAATAGATTGTTGTTTAGGAGGTGCTGCATTAGTTGAGAATGAACTACTGAGATTTAGGTAATAGATTGTTGTTTAGGAGGTGCTGCATTAGTTGGGAATGAACTACTGAGATTTAGGTAACAGATTGTTGTTTAGGAGGTGCTGCATTAGTTGGGAATGAACTACTGAGATTTAGGTAATAGATTGTTGTTTAGGAGGTGCTGCATTAGTTGGGAATGACCTACTGAGATTTAGGTAATAGATTGTTGTTTAGGAGGTGCTGCATTAGTTGGGAATGACCTACTGAGATTTAGTAACAGATTGTTGTTTAGGAGGTGCTGCATTAGTTGAGAATGAACTACTGAGATTTAGGTAATAGGTTGTTGTTTAGGAGGTGTTGCATTAGTTGGGAATGACCTACTGAAATTTAGGTAACATTGTTGTTTAGGAGGTGCTGCATTAGTTGGGAATGACCTACTGAGATTTAGGTAATAGATTGTTGTTTAGGAGGTGCTGCATTAGTTGGGAATGACCTACTGAGATTTAGGTAATAGGTTGTTGTTTAGGAGGTGCTGCATTAGTTGGGAATGACCTACTGAGATTTAGGTAACAGATTGTTGTTTAGGAGGTGCTGCATTAGTTGGGAATGACCTACTGAGATTTAGGTAATAGGTTGTTGTTTAGGAGGTGCTGCATTAGTTGGGAATGAACTACTGAGATTTAGGTAATAGATTGTTGTTTAGGAGGTGCTGCATTAGTTGGGAATGACCTACTGAGATTTAGGTAATAGATTGTTGTTTAGGAGGTGCTGCATTAGTTGAGAATGAACAACTGAGATTTAGGTAATAGATTGTTGTTTAAGAGGTGCTGCATTAGTTGGGAATGACCTACTGAGATTTAGGTAATAGATTGTTGTTCAGGAGGTGCTGCATTAGTTGAGAATGACCTACTGAGATTTAGGTAATAGATTGTTGTTTAGGAGGTGCTGCATTAGTTGAGAATGAACTACTGAGATTTAGGTAATAGATTGTTGTTTAGGAGGTGATGCATTAGTTGGGAATGACCTACTGAGATTTAGGTAATAGATTGTTGTTTAGGAGGTGCTACATTAGTTGAGAATGAACTACTAAGATTTAGGTAATAGATTGTTGTTTAGGAGCTGCTGCATTAGTTGAGAATGAACTACTGAGATTTAGGTAACAGGTTGTTGTTTAGGAGGTATTGCATTAGTTGAGAATGACCTACTGAGATTTAGGTAATAGATTGTTGTTTAGGAGGTACTGCATTCGTTGGGAATGACCTACAGAGATTTAGGTAATAGATTGTTGTTTAGGAGGTGCTACATTAGTTGAGAATGAACTACTGAGATTTAGGTAATAGATTGTTGTTTAGGAGGTGCTGCATTAGTTGAGAATGACCTACTGAGATTTAGGTAACAGATTGTTGTTTAGGAGGTGTTGCATTAGTTGAGAATGAACTACTGAGATTTAGGTAATAGATTGTTGTTTAGGAGGTGCTGCATTAGTTGAGAATGGCCTACTGAGATTTAGGTAATAGATTGTTGTTTAGGAGGTGCTGCATTAGTTGAGAATGACCTACTGAGATTTAGGTAATAGATTGTTGTTAAGGAGATGCTGCATTAGTTGAGAATGAACTACTGAGATTTAAATAATAGATGGTTGTTTAGGAGGTACTGCATTAGTTGGGAATGAACTACTGAGATTTAGGTAATAGATTGTTGTTTAGGAGGTGCTGCATTAGTTGGGAATGACCTACTGAGATTTAGGTAATAGATTGTTGTTTAGGTTGTGCTGCATTAGTTGGGAATGACCTACTGAGATTTAGGTAATAGATTGTTGTTTAGGAGGTGCTGCATTAGTTGGGAATGACCTACTGAGATTTAGGTAATAGATTGTTGTTTAGGAGGTGCTGCATTAGTTGAGAATGAACTACTGAGATTTAGGTAACAGATTGTTGTTTAGGAGGTGCTGCATTAGTTGAGAATGACCTACGGAGATTTAGGTAACAGATTGTTGTTTAGGAGGTGCTGCATTAGTTGAGAATGAACTACTGAGATTTAGGTAACAGATTGGTGTTTAGGAGGTGCTGCATTAGTTGGGAATGACCTACTGAGATTTAGGTAATAGATTGTTGTTCAGGAGGTGCTGCATTAGTTGAGAATGAACTACTGAGATTTAGGTAATAGATTGTTGTTTAGGAGGTGCTGCATTAGTTGAGAATGAACTACTGAGATTTAGGTAATAGATTGTTGTTAAGGAGATGCTGCATTAGTTGAGAATGAACTACTGAGATTTAGGTAATAGATTGTTGTTTAGGAGGTGCTGCATTAGTTGGGAATGAGCTACTGAGATTTAGGTAATAGATTGTTGTTTAGGAGGTGCTACATTAGTTGAGAATGAACTACTGAGATTTAGGTAATAGATTGTTGTTTAGGAGGTGCTGCATTAGTTGAGCATGAACTACTGAGATTTAGGTAATAGATTGTTGTTTAGGAGGTGCTGCATTAGTTGAGAATGAACTACTGAGATTTATGTAATAGATTGTTGTTTAGGAGGTGCTGCATTAGTTGAGAATGACCTACTGAGATTTAGGTAATAGATTGTTGTTTAGGAGGTACTGCATTAGTTGGGAATGACCTACTGAGATTTAGGTAATAGATTGTTGTTTAGGAGGTGCTGCATTAGTTGAGAATGAACTACTAAGATTTAAATAATAGATTGTTGTTTAGGAGGTGCTGCATTAGTTGGGAATGAACTACTGAGATTTAGGTAACAGATTGTTGTTTAGGAGGTACTGCATTAGTTGGGAATGACCTACTGAGATTTAGGTAACAGATTGTTGTTTAGGAGGTGCTGCATTAGTTGGGAATGACCTACTGAGATTTAGGTAATAGATTGTTGTTTAGGAGGTGCTGCATTAGTTGGGAATGATCTACTGAGATTTAGGTAATAGATTGTTGTTTAGGAGGTACTGCATTAGTTGGGAATGACCTACTGAGATTTAGGTAATAGATTGTTGTTTAGGAGGTATTGCATTAGTTGGGAATGACCTACTGAGATTTAGGTAATAGATTGTTGTTTAGGAGGTGCTGCATTAGTTGGGAATGACCTACTGAGATTTAGGTAATAGATTGTTGTTTAGGAGGTGCTGCATTAGTTGAGAATGACCTACTGAGATTTAGGTAATAGATTGTTGTTTAGGAGGTGCTGCATTAGTTGGGAATGAACTACTGAGATTTAGGTAACAGATTGTTGTTTAGGAGGTGCTGCATTAGTTGTGAATGACCTACTGAGATTTAGATAATAGATTGTTGTTTAGGAGGTGCTGCATTAGTTGGGAATGACCTACTGAGATTTAGGTAATAGGTTGCTGTTTATGAGGTGCTGCATTAGTTGGGAATGACCTACTGAGATTTAGGTAATAGATTGTTGTTTAGGAGGTGCTGCATTAGTTGGGAATGACCTAGTGAGATTTAGGTAATAGATTGTTGTTTAGGAGGTGCTGCATTAGTTGAGAAAGAACTACTGAGATTTAGGTAATAGATTGTTGTTTAGGAGGTGCTGCATTAGTTGAGGATGAACTACTGAGATTTAGGTAATAGATTGTTGTTTAGGAGGTGCTGCATTAGTTGGGAATGACCTACTGAGATTTAGGTAATAGATTGTTGTTTAGGAGGTGCTGCATTAGTTGAGAATGAACTACTGAGATTTAGGTAATAGATTGTTGTTTAGGAGGTGCTGCATTAGTTGAGAATGACCTACTGAGATTTAGGTAACAGATTGTTGTTTAGGAGGTGTTGCATTAGTTGAGAATGAACTACTGAGATTTAGGTAATAGATTGTAGTTTAGGAGGTGCTGCATTAGTTGAGAATGGCCTACTGAGATTTAAATAATAGATTGTTGTTTAGGAGGTACTGCATTAGTTGGGAATGAACTACTGAGAATTAGGTAATAGATTGTTGTTTAGGAGGTGCTGCATTAGTTGGGAATGACCTACTGAGATTTAGGTAATAGATTGTTGTTTAGGTTGTGCTGCATTAGTTGGGAATGACCTACTGATATTTAGGTAATAGATTGTTGTTTAGGAGGTGCTGCATTAGTTGGGAATGACCTACTGAGATTTAGGTAATAGATTGTTGTTTAGGAGGTGCTGCATTAGTTGAGAATGACCTACGGAGATTTAGGTAACAGATTGTTGTTTAGGAGGTGCTGCATTAGTTGGGAATGACCTACTGAGATTTAGGTAATAGATTGCTGTTCAGGAGGTGCTGCATTAGTTGAGAATGAACTACTGAGATTTAGGTAATAGATTGTTGTTTAGGAGGTGCTGCATTAGTTGAGAATGAACTACTGAGATTTAGGTAATAGATTGTTGTTAAGGAGATGCTGCATTAGTTGAGAATGAACTACTGAGATTTAGGTAATAGATTGTTGTTTAGGAGGTGCTGCATTAGTTGGGAATGAGCTACTGAGATTTAGGTAATAGATTGTTGTTTAGGAGGTGCTACATTAGTTGAGAATGAACTACTGAGATTTAGGTAATAGATTGTTGTTTAGGAGGTGCTGCATTAGTTGAGCATGAACTACTGAGATTTAGGTAATAGATTGTTGTTTAGGAGGTGCTGCATTAGTTGAGAATGAACTACTGAGATTTAGGTAACAGATTGTTGTTTAGGAGGTGCTGCATTAGTTGAGAATGAACTACTGAGATTTAGGTAATAGATTGTTGTTTAGGAGGTGCTGCATTAGTTGAGAATGACCTACTGAGATTTAGGTAATAGATTGTTGTTTAGGAGGTGCTGCATTAGTTGAGAATGAACTACTAAGATTTAAATAATAGATTGTTGTTTAGGAGGTGCTGCATTAGTTGGGAATGAAATACTGAGATTTAGGTAACAGATTGTTGTTTAGGAGGTACTGCATTAGTTGGGAATGACCTACTGAGTTTTAGGTAACAGATTGTTGTTTCAGAGGTGCTGCATTAGTTGGGAATGACCTACTGAGATTTAGGTAATAGATTGTTGTTTAGGAGGTGCTGCATTAGTTGGGAATGATCTACTGAGATTTAGGTAATAGATTGTTGTTTAGGAGGTACTGCATTAGTTGGGAATGACCTACTGAGATTTAGGTAATAGATTGTTGTTTAGGAGGTATTGCATTAGTTGGGAATGACCTACTGAGATTTAGGTAATAGATTGTTGTTTAGGAGGTGCTGCATTAGTTGGGAATGACCTACTGAGATTTAGGTAATAGATTGTTGTTTAGGAGGTGCTGCATTAGTTGGGAATGATCTACTGAGATTTAGGTAATAGATTGTTGTTTAGGAGGTACTGCATTAGTTGGGAATGACCTACTGAGATTTAGGTAATAGATTGTTGTTTAGGAGGTATTGCATTAGTTGGGAATGACCTACTGAGATTTAGGTAATAGATTGTTGTTTAGGAGGTGCTGCATTAGTTGGGAATGACCTACTGAGATTTAGGTAATAGATTGTTGTTTAGGAGGTGCTGCATTAGTTGAGAATGACCTACTGAGATTTAGGTAATAGATTGTTGTTTAGGAGGTGCTGCATTAGTTGGGAATGAACTACTGAGATTTAGGTAACAGATTGTTGTTTAGGAGGTGCTGCATTAGTTGTGAATGACATACTGAGATTTAGATAATAGATTGTTGTTTAGGAGGTGCTGCATTAGTTGGGAATGACCTACTGAGATTTAGGTAATAGGTTGCTGTTTATGAGGTGCTGCATTAGTTGGGAATGACCTACTGAGATTTAGGTAATAGATTGTTGTTTAGGAGGTGCTGCATTAGTTGGGAATGACCTAGTCAGATTTAGGTAATAGATTGTTGTTTAGGAGGTGCTGCATTAGTTGAGAAAGAACTACTGACATTTAGGTAACAGATTGTTGTTTAGGAGGTGCTGCATTAGTTGAGAATGGCCTACTGAGATTTAGGTAATAGATTGTTGTTTAGGAGGTGCTGCATTAGTTGAGGATGAACTACTGAGATTTAGGTAATAGATTGTTGTTTAGGAGGTGCTGCATTAGTTGAGAATGAACTAGTGAGATTTAGGTAATAGATTGTTGTTTAGGAGGTGCTGCATTAGTTGAGAATGACCTACTGAGATTTAGGTAATAGATGATTGTTTAGGAGGTTCTGCATTAGTTGGGAATGACCTACTGAGATTTAGGTAATAGATTGTTGTTTAGGAGGTGCTGCATTAGTTGAGAATGAACTACTGAGATTTAGGTAATAGATTGTTGTTTAGGAGGTGCTGCATTAGTTGGGAATGAACTACTGAGATTTAGGTAACAGATTGTTGTTTAGGAGGTGCTGCATTAGTTGGGAATGACCTACTGAGATTTAGATAATAGATTGTTGTTTAGGAGGTGCTGCATTAGTTGGGAATGACCTACTGAGATTTAGGTAATAGATTGTTGTTTAGGAGGTGCTGCATTAGTTGAGAATGAACTACTGAGATTTAGGTAATAGATTGTTGTTTAGGAGGTGCTGCATTAGTTGGGAATGAACTACTGAGATTTAGGTAACAGATTTTTGTTTAGGAGGTGCTGCATTAGTTGAGAATGACCTACTGAGATTTAGGTAATAGATTGTTGTTTAGGAGGTGCTGCATTAGTTGAGAATGACCTACTGAGATTTAGGTAATAGATTGTTGTTTAGGAGGTGCTGCATTAGTTGAGAATGACCTACTGAGATTTAGGTAATAGATTGTTGTTTAGGAGGTGCTGCATTAGTTGAGAATGACCTACTGAGATTTAGGTAATAGGTTGTTGTTTAGGAGGTGCTGCATTAGTTGGGAATGACCTACTGAGATTTAGGTAATGGATTGTTGTTTAGGAGGTGCTGCATTAGTTGAGAATGAACTACTGAGATTTAGGTAACAGATTGTTGTTTAGGAGGTACTGCATTAGTTGAGAATGACCTACTGAGATTTAGGTAATAGATTGTTGTTTAGGAGGGGCTGCATTAGTGGGGAATGACCTACTGAGATTTAGGTAACAGATTGTTGTTTAGGAGGTGCTGCATTAGTTGAGAATGAACTACTGAGATTTAGGTAACAGATTGTTGTTTAGGATGTGCTGCATTAGTTGAGAATGAACTACTGAGATTTAGGTAACAGGTTGTTGTTTAGGAGGTGCTGCATTAGGTGGGAATGACCTAATGAGATTTAGGTAATAGGTTGTTGTTTAGGAGGTGCTGCATTAGTTGGGAATGACCTACTAAAATTTAGGTAATAGATTGTTGTTTAGGATGTGCTGAATTAGTTGAGAATGAACTACTGAGATTTAGGTAACAGATTGTTGTTTAGGAGGTACTGCATTAGTTGGGAATGACCTACTGAGATTTAGGTAATAGATTTTTGTTTAGGAGTTGCTGCATTAGTTGGGAATGATCTACTGAGATTTAGGTAACAGATTGTTGTTTAGGAGGTGCTGCATTAGTTGAGAATGAACTACTGAGATTTAGGTAATAGATTGTTGTTTAGGAGGTGCTGCATTAATTGAGAATGAACTACTGAGATTTAGGTAATAGTTTGTTGTTTAGGAGGTTCTGCATTAGTTGAGAATGACCTACTGAGATTTAGGTAATAGATTGTTGTTTAGGAGGTGCTGCATTAGTTGAGAATGACCTACTGAGATTTAGGTAATAGATTGTTGTTTAGGAGGTACTGCATTAGTTGGGAATGACCTACTGAGATTTAGGTAATAGATTGTTGTTTAGGAGGTATTGCATTAGTTGGGAATGACCTACTGAGATTTAGGTAATAGATTGTTGTTTAGGAGGTGCTGCATTAGTTGGGAATGACCTACTGAGATTTAGGTAATAGATTGTAGTTTAGGAGGTGCTGCATTAGTTGAGAATGAACTACTGAGATTTAGGTAATAGATTGTTGTTCAGGAGGTGCTGCATTAGTTGGGAATGACCTACTGAGATTTAGGTAATAGATTGTTGTTTAGGAGGTGCTGCATTAGTTGGGAATGACCTACTGAGATTTAGGTAATAGATTGTTGTTTAGGAGGTGCTGCATTAGTTGAGAATGAACTACTAAGATTTAAATAATAGATTGTTGTTTAGGAGATACTGCATTAGTTGAGAATGAACTACTGAGATTTAGGTAATAGATTGTTGTTTAGGAGGTGCTGCATTAGTTGGGAATGACCTACTGAGATTTAGGTAATAGATTGTTGTTTAGGAGGTGCTGCATTAGTTGAGAATGAACTACTGAGATTTAGGTAATAGATTGTAGTTTAGGAGGTGCTGCATTAGTTGGGAATGACCTACTGAGATTTAGGTAATAGGTTGTTGTTTAGGAGGTGCTGCATTAGTTGAGAATGAACTACTGAGATTTAGGTAATAGTTTGTTGTTTAGCAGGTGCTGCATTAGTTGGGAATGACCTACTGAGATTTAGGTAATAGATTGTTGTTTAGGAGGTGCTGCATTAGTTGGGAATGACCTACTGAGATTTAGGTAATAGATTGTTGTTTAGGAGGTGCTGCATTAGTTGAGAATGACCTACTGAGATTTAGGTAATAGATTGTTGTTTAGGAGGTACTGCATTAGTTGGGAATGACCTACTGAGATTTAGGTAACAGATTGTTGTTTAGGAGGTGCTGCATTAGTTGAGAATGAACTACTGAGATTTAGGTAATAGATTGTTGTTTAGGAGGTGCTGCATTAGTGGGGAATGACCTACTGAGATTTAGGTAACAGATTGTTGTTTAGGAGGTGCTGCATTAGTTGAGAATGAACTACTGAGATTTAGGTAACAGATTGTTGTTTAGGAGGTGCTGCATTAGTTGAGAATGAACTACTGAGATTTAGGTAATAGATTGTTGTTAAGGAGATGCTGCATTAGTTGGGAATGAACTACTGAGATTTAGGTAATAGATTGTTGTTTAGGAGGTGCTGCATTAGTTGGGAATGAACTACTGAGATTTAGGTAACAGATTGTTGTTTAGGAGGTGCTGCATTAGTTGGGAATGAACTACTGAGATTTAGGTAATAGATTGTTGTTTAGGAGGTACTGCATTAGTTGGGAATGAACTACTGAGATTTAGGTAATAGATTGTTGTTTAGGAGGTGCTGCATTAGTTGAGAATGAACTACTGAGATTTAGGTAATAGATTGTTGTTTAGGAGGTGCTGCATTAGTTGAGAATGAACTACTGAGATTTAGGTAACAGATTGTTGTTTAGGAGGTACTGCATTAGTTGGGAATGAACTACTGAGATTTAGGTAACAGATTGTTGTTTAGGAGGTGCTGCATTAGTTGAGAATGAATTACTGAGATTTAGGTAACAGATTGTTGTTTAGGAGGTGCTGCATTAGTTGGGAATGACCTACTGAGATTTAGGTAATATATTGTTGTTTAGGAGGTACTGCATTAGTTGGGAATGAACTACTGAGATTTAGGTAACAGATTGTTGTTTAGGAGGTGCTGCATTAGTTGGGAATGACCTACTGAGATTTAGGTAATAGATTGTTGTTTAGGAGGTGCTGCATTAGTTGAGAATGAACTACTGAGATTTAGGTAATAGGTTGTTGTTTAGGAGGTGCTGCATTAGTTGGGAATGACCTACTGAGATTTAGGTAATATATTGTTGTTTAGGAGGTGCTGCATTAGTTGGGAATGACCTACTGAGATTTAGGTAATAGATTGTTGTTTAGGAGGTGCTGCATTAGTTGGGAATGACCTACTGAGATTTAGGTAATAGATTGTTGTTTAGGAGGTGCTGCATTAGTTGGGAATGACCTACTGAGATTTAGGTAACAGATTGTTGTTTAGGAGGTACTGCATTAGTTGGGAATGACCTACTGAGATTTAGGTAATAGATTGTTGTTTAGGAGGTGCTGCATTAGTTGGGAATGACCTACTGAGATTTAGGTAATCGATTGTTGTTTAGGAGGTGCTGCATTAGTTGGGAATGACCTACTGAGATTTAGGTAATCGATTGTTGTTTAGGAGGTGCTGCATTAGTTGGGAATGACCTACTGAGATTTAGGTAATAGATTGTTGTTTAGGAGGTGCTGCATTAGTTGGGAATGACCTACTGAGATTTAGGTAATAGATTGTTGTTTAGGAGGTGCTGCATTAGTTGGGAATGACCTACTGAGATTTAGGTAATAGATTGTTGTTTAGGAGGTGCTGCATTAGTTGAGAATGAACTACTGAGATTTAGGTAATAGATTGTTGTTTAGGAGGTGCTGCATTAGTTGGGAATGACCTACTGAGATTTAGGTAATAGATTGTTGTTTAGGAGGTGCTGCATTAGTTGAGAATGAACTACTGAGATTTAGGTAATAGATTGTTGTTTAGGAGGTGCTGCATTAGTTGAGAATGAACTACTGAGATTTAGGTAATAGATTGTTGTTTAGGAGGTGCTGCATTAGTTGTGAATGACCTACTGAGATTTAGATAATAGATTGTTGTTTAGGAGGTACTGCATTAGTTGGGAATGACCTACTGAGATTTAGGTAATAGATTGTTGTTAAGGAGGTGCTGCATTAGTTGAGAATGAACTACTGAGATTTAGGTAATAGATTGTTGTTTAGGAGGTGCTGCATTAGTTGGGAATGACCTACTGAGATTTAGGTAATAGATTGTTGTTTAGGAGGTGCTGCATTAGTTGGGAATGACCTACTGAGATTTAGGTAATAGATTGTTGTTCAGGAGGTGCTGCATTAGTTGAGAATGAACTACTGAGATTTAGGTAATAGATTGTTGTTTAGGAGGTGCTGCATTAGTTGGGAATGACCTACTGAGATTTAGGTAATAGATTGTTGTTTAGGAGGTGCTGCATTAGTTGAGAATGAACTACTGAGATTTAGGTAATAGATTGTTGTTTAGGAGGTGCTGCATTAGTTGAGAGTGACCTACTGAGATTTAGGTAATAGGTTGTTGTTTAGGAGGTGCTGCATTAGTTGGGAATGACCTACTCGATGCGTATTTTAGATAATGGAGATAGAAATGCGATTTAATGGCAATGCGTGCCGTTTAGAAGTATGTGAAACAGCATTATTACCCCATCTTCTGCGCTTTCTAATGTGCACGTTACATTGTCACAGGACCTTATTACCCCATCTTCTGCGCCTTGTAATGTGCACGTTACATTGTCACAAGGCCTTATTACCCCATCTTCTGCGCCTTCTAATGCGGACGTTACATTGTCACAAAGCCTGCTTTTCATGCCACACAGCATGGTATATGTGACATGTGCCCCATCTTTCCAAGATGACAGAAATAAATTAAAAGGCATTTTACAATGTCCACTTTTAGATAAGAAATAGAACTTTATTTTATTACAATAAGCTACATTACATTTTTTGGTCTCACTTTTAATTATTATAAGATATTGTAGTTTTGTTAAACCCCTGCAATATATTTATGTAACAGAGGTCTGGAGATGGGTGACTGCCAGCAGTTTAATAAGACCAAAGCTGGCTACTTTTATGTTTTATGGGCATGTGGTAGTAGCAAAGCACTATGGGAAACATTATATAATTCTGTGTCTGCTACTCTCAGGGATGTCATACCTCCCTTCAAGAATATTGGGTTCTGTGTCTTGAACGTATGAGAGATGTACTGTAAGCTTTACTCTATGACAATCATTTTGTTAAGACAGGTTTCTTTGTTGTTACTCCAGTGATAACTTAAAGTTTAGTACCCCCAGATTTCTCCAAGGATGTTCATGGTTATATAGCCAGGCTTGGAATACCTCAGAGTGGTAGTTACGTCAAGAAATATCATGACAGATTATCAAATTATGGAGTGTTTTTATTTTTGCTGGGGACGATTATGTTTGAAAAGTCGAATTGTTGTGAATTACCATGCGGTATTAAGGCGTACTAATGTATGTAGATGGCATGCCTTTACCATGCGGTATTAAAGTGTACTAATGTATGTAGATGGCATGCCTTTACCATGCGGTATTAAAGTGGACTAATGTATGTAGCTGGCATGCCTTTGCCATGCGGTATTAAGGCGTACTAATGTATGTAGATAGCATGCCTTTACCATGCGGTATTAAAGTGTACTAATGTATGTAGATGGCATGCCTTTACCATGCGGTATTAAAGTGTGCTAATGTATGTAGATGGCATGCCTTTACCATGCGGTATTAAAGTGTACTAATGTATGTAGCTGGCATGCCTTTGCCATGCGGTATTAAGGCATACTAATGTATGTAGATGGCATGCCTTTACCATGCCGTATTAAAGTGTACTAATGTATGTAGATGGCATGCCTTTACCATGCGGTATTAAAGTGTACTAATGTATGTAGCTGGCATGCCTTTGCCATGCGGTATTAAGGCATACTAATGTATGTAAATGGCATGCCTTTACCATGCGGTATTAAAGTGTACTTATGTATGTAGATGGCATGCCTTTACCATGCGGTATTAAAGTGTACTAATGTATGTACCAACCAAGGAACTGGAAAAAACAGAAATAAAAATCCCACGAAGACACGAAGCTCAACCAAATAGTTTAATAAACAACAAATGCACAGTTCTCCAACACTGACCTAGGTTTCGTCCTAAGGACTTCTTCAGAGTGTGTAGAACCTGCTAAATATATACTAACAACAATTAATCAATTAACTAATAATTAAGAATTATATATAAACTATTAAAGACACAGAAATAATAAATGATACAGTTACTGATAAAGCCTATTGTTCACTCTAGTACTGAATCAGTAAAAAACATATATAAAATATACTTTAATATAAATATACAATTCATCATATGAATATGAGAAGTGGATGAAAAAAAATTAAAACTGCAAGTAAAACAGTAAATAAATATATATATTAAGATTAGGGGTAAATACAATTGTCATTCTTCCAACGTTGTTTATCTTGCAAAATGTCAATTATGCATGGCATTTTATGTGGGCAAGACATGTAGAAATTTAGGGATAGAATCAAGGAGCATGTCTTAGACATCCTACATAAAAAGTCCACTAATGCTTTAGCATGACATATTTCAACATACAATGATCACAAATTCTCTTTTTGTGTAATAGAACAGTTGGTTCAAGACCAACAAGGTAGGCTAACTGAATATCATCTTGATGTATGTGAGCTCAAATGGCAGATGATTTTGAATGCCTATCATTACCCGGGTCTCAATGAATTTACTTCTATTAAACCCTATTTGAGGCTTAATAATATATTGGGATGAAGTTTCAGGAATCATTTTATTCATTCATATTACTATGTAGTAATTCATTTATTATTGTTATGTATTTCATGCATACTTATGGGATTATTATTATACATTTGATAGTATACGTTTTATTAATTTTTTTATTTTTTTATTGTTTTACTTGCAGTTTTCATTTTTTTTCATCCACTTCTCATATTCATATGATGAATTGTATATTTATATTAAAGTATATTTTATATATGTTTTTTACTGATTCAGTACTAGAGTGAACAATAGGCTTTATCAGTAACTGTATCATTTATTATTTCTGTGTCTTTAATAGTTTATATATAATTCTTAATTATTAGTTAATTGATTAATTGTTGTTAATATATATTTAGCAGGTTCTACAAACTCTGAAGAAGTCCTTAGGACGAAACCTAGGTCAGTGTTGGAGAACTGTGCATTTGTTGTTTATTAAACTATTTGGTTGAGCTTCGTGTCTTCGGGGGATTTTTATTTTTTTCTTTTTTTTACTAATGTATGTAGATGGCATGCCTTTACCATGCGGTATTAAAGTGTACTAATGTATGTAGATGGCATGCCTTTACCATGCGGTATTAAAGTGTACTAATGTATGTAGATGGCATGCCTTTACCATGCGGTATTAAAGTGTACTAATGTATGTAGATGGCATGCCTTTACCATGCGGTATTAAGGCGTACTAATGTATGTAAATGGCATGCCTTTACCACGCTGTATTAAGGCATACTAATGTAAGTAGCTGGCATGCCATTACCATGCTGTATTAAGGCGTACTAATGTATGTAGATGGCATGCCTTTACCATGCGGTATTAAAGTGTACTAATGTATGTAGATGGCATGCCTTTACCATGCGATATTAAAGTGTACTAATGTATGTAGATGGCATGCCTTTACCATGCGGTATTAAAGTGTACTAATGTATGTAGATGGCATGCCTTTACCATGCGGTATTAAAGTGTACTAATGTAAGTAGATGGCATGCCTTTACCATGCGGTATTAAAGTGTACTAATGTATGTAGATGGCATGCCTTTACCATGCGGTATTAAAGTGTACTAATGTATGTAGATGGCATGCCGTTACCATGCGGTATTAAAGTGTACTAATGTATGTAGATGGCATGCCTTTACCATGCGGTATTAAAGTGTACTAATGTATGTAGATGGCATGCCATTACCATGCGGTATTAAAGTGTACTAATGTATGTAGATGGCATGCCTTTGCCATGCGGTATTAAAGTGTACTAATGTATGTAGATGGCATGCCATTACCATGCGGTATTAAAGTGTACTAATGTATGTAGATGGCATGCCTTTGCCATGCGGTATTAAAGTGTACTAATGTATGTAGATGGCATGCCTTTACCATGCGATATTAAAGTGTACTAATGTATGTAGATGGCATGCCTTTACCATGCGGTATTAAAGTGTACTAATGTATGTAGATGGCATGCCATTACCATGCTGTATTAAGGCGTACTAATGTATGTAGATGGCATGCCTTTACCATGCGGTATTAAAGTGTACTAATGTATGTAGATGGCATGCCTTTACCATGCGGTATTAAAGTGTACTAATGTATGTAGATGGCATGCCTTTACCATGCGGTATTAAAGTGTACTAATGTATGTAGATGGCATGCCATTACCATGCTGTATTATGGCATACTAATGTATGTAGATGGCATGCCTTTACCATGCGGTATTATGGCATACTAATGTATGTAGATGGCATGCCTTTACCATGCGGTATTAAAGTGTACTAATGTATGTAGATGGCATGCCATTACCATGCTGTATTAAGGCATACTAATGTATGTAGATGGCATGCCTTTACCATGCGGTATTAAAGTGTACTAATGTATGTAGATGGCATGCCATTACCATGCTGTATTAAGGCATACTAATGTATGTAGATGGCATGCCTTTACCATGCGGTATTAAGGCGTACTAATGTAAGTAGCTGGCATGCCTTTACCATGCGGTATTAAGGCGTACTAATGTATGTAGATGGCATGCCTTTACCATGCGGTATTAAAGTGTACTAATGTATGTAGATGGCATGCCTTTACCATGCGGTATTAAAGTGTACTAATGTATGTAGATGGCATGCCTTTACCATGCGGTATTAAAGTGTACTAATGTATGTAGCTGGCATGCCTTTACCATGCGGTATTAAGGCATACTAATGTATGTAGATGGCATGCCTATACCATGCGGTATTAAAGTGTACTAATGTAAGTAGCTGGCATGCCTTTACCATGCGGTATTAAGGCGTACTAATGTATGTAGATGGCATGCCTTTACCATGCGGTATTAAAGTGTACTAATGTATGTAGATGGCATGCCTTTACCATGCGGTATTAAAGTGTACTAATGTATGTAGATGGCATGCCTTTACCATGCGGTATTAAAGTGTACTAATGTATGTAGATGGCATGCCTTTACCATGCGGTATTATGGCATACTAATGTATGTAGATGGCATGCCTTTACCATGCGGTATTAAAGTGTACTAATGTATGTAGATGGCATGCCTTTACCATGCGGTATTAAAGTGTACTAATGTATGTAGATGGCATGCCATTACCATGCTGTATTAAGGCGTACTAATGTATGTAGATGGCATGCCTTTACCATGCGGTATTAAAGTGTACTAATGTATGTAGATGGCATGCCTTTACCATGCGGTATTAAAGTGTACTAATGTATGTAGCTGGCATGCCTTTACCATGCGGTATTAAAGTGTACTAATGTATGTAGATGGCATGCCTTTACCATGCGGTTTTAAAGTGTACTAATGTATGTAGATGGCATGCCTTTACCATGTGGTATTAAAGTGTACTAATGTATGTAGATGGCATGCCTTTACCATGCGGTATTAAAGTGTACTAATGTATGTAGATGGCATGCCTTTACCATGCGGTATTAAGGCGTACTAATGTAAGTAGCTGGCATGCCTTTACCATGCGGTATTAAGGCGTACTAATGTATGTAGATGGCATGCCTTTACCACTCTGTATTAAGGCGTACTAATGTATGTAGTTGGCATGCCTTTACTATGCGGTATTAAGGCCTAATAATGCATGTAGCTGGCATGCCTTTGCCATGCGGTATTAAGGCGTACTAATGTATGTAGATGGCATGCCTTTACCATGCGGTATTAAAGTGTACTAATGTATGTAGATGGCATGCCTTTACCATGCGGTATTAAAGTGTACTAATGTATATAGGTGGCATGCCTTTACCATGCGGTATTAAGGCGTACTAATGTATGTAGCTGGCATGCCTTTGCCATGCGGAATTAAGGCGTACTAATGTATGTAGATGGCATGCCTTTACCATGCAGTATTAAAGTGTACTAATGTATGTAGATGGCATGCCTTTACCATGCGGTATTAAAGTGTACTAATGTATGTAGATGGCATGCCTTTACCATGCGGTATTAAAGTGTACTAATGTATGTAGATGGCATGCCTTTACCATGCGGTATTAAAGTGTACTAATGTATGTAGATGGCATGCCTTTACCATGCGGTATTAAAGTGTACTAATGTATGTAGCTGGCATGCCTTTGCCATGCGGTATTAAGGCATACTAATGTATGTAGATGGCATGCCTTTACCATGCGGTATTAAAGTGTACTAATGTATGTAGATGGCATGCCTTTACCATGCTGTATTAAGGCATACTAATGTATGTAGATGGCATGCCTTTACCATGCGGTATTAAAGTGTACTAATGTATGTAGATGGCATGCCATTACCATGCTGTATTAAGGCGTACTAATGTATGTAGCTGGCATGCCTTTACCATGCGGTATTAAGGTGTACTAATGTATGTAGATGGCATGCCTTTACCATGCAGTATTAAAGTGTACTAATGTATGTAGATGGCATGCCTTTACCATGCGGTATTAAAGTGTACTAATGTATGTAGATGGCATGCCTTTACCATGCGGTATTAAGGCGTACTAATGTATGTAGCTGGCATGCCTTTACCATGCGGTATTAAGGCGTACTAATGTATGTAAATGGCATGCCTTTACCACGCTGTATTAAGGCATACTAATGTATGTAGATGGCATGCCTTTACCATGCGGTATTAAGGCCTACTAATGCATGTAGATGGCATGCCTTTACCATGCAGTATTAAAGTGTACTAATGTATGTAGATGGCATGCCTTTACCATGCAGTATTAATGTGTACTAATGTATGTAGATGGCATGCCTTTACCATGCGGTATTAAGGCATACTAATGTATGTAGATGGCATGCCTTTACCATGCGGTATTAAGGCGTACTAATGTATGTAGCTGGCATGCCTTTACCATGCGGTATTAAGGCATACTAATGTATGTAGATGGCATGCCTTTACCACGCTGTATTAAGGCATACTAATGTATGTAGATGGCATGCCTTTACCATGCGGTATTAAAGTGTACTAATGTATGTAGATGGCATGCCTTTACCATGCGGTATTAAAGTGTACTAATGTATGTAGATGGCATGCCTTTGCCATGCGGTATTAAAGTGTACTAATGTATGTAGATGGCATGCCTTTACCATGCGGTATTAAAGTGTACTAATGTATGTAGCTGGCATGTCTTTGCCATGCGGTATTATGGCATACTAATGTATGAAGATGGCATGCCTTTACCATGCGGTATTAAAGTGTACTAATGTATGTAGCTGGCATGCCTTTGCCATGCGGTATTAAAGTGTACTAATGTATGTAGCTGGCATGCCTTTACCATGCGGTATTAAAGTGTACTAATGTATGTAGCTGGCATGCCTTTACCATGCGGTTTTAAAGTGTACTAATGTATGTAGATGGCATGCCTTTACCATGCGGTATTAAAGTGTACTAATGTATGTAGATGGCATGCCTTTGCCATGCGGTATTAAAGTGTACTAATGTATGTAGATGGCATGCCTTTACCATGCGGTATTAAAGTGTACTAATGTATGTAGATGGCATGCCTTTACCATGCGGTATTAAAGTGTACTAATGTATGTAGATGGCATGCCTTTGCCAAGCGGTATTAAAGTGTACTAATGTATGTAGATGGCATGCCTTTACCATGCGATATTAAAGTGTACTAATGTATGTAGATGGCATGCCTTTACCATGCGGTATTAAAGTGTACTAATGTATGTAGATGGCATGCCTTTACCATGCGGTATTAAAGTGTACTAATGTAAGTAGATGGCATACCTTTACCATGCGGTATTAAAGTGTACTAATGTATGTAGATGGCATGCCTTTACCATGCGGTATTAAAGTGTACTAATGTATGTAGATGGCATGCCATTACCATGCTGTATTAAGGCGTACTAATGTATGTAGATGGCATGCCTTTACCATGCGGTATTAAAGTGTACTAATGTATGTAGATGGCATGCCTTTACCATGCGGTATTAAAGTGTACTAATGTATGTAGCTGGCATGCCTTTACCATGCGGTATTAAAGTGTACTAATGTATGTAGATGGCATGCCTTTACCATGCGGTTTTAAAGTGTACTAATGTATGTAGATGGCATGCCTTTACCATGCGGTATTAAAGTGTACTAATGTATGTAGATGGTATGCCTTTACCATGCGGTATTAAAGTGTACTAATGTATGTAGATGGCATGCCTTTACCATGCGGTGTTAAGGTGTACTAATGTATGTAGCTGGCATGCCTTTACCATGCGGTATTAAAGTGTACTAATGTATGTAGATGGCATGCCTTTACCATGCAGTATTAAAGTGTACTAATGTATGTAGATGGCATGCCTTTACCATGCGGTATTAAAGTGTACTAATGTATGTAGCTGGCATGCCTTTACCATGCGGTATTAAGGCGTACTAATGTATGTAGCTGGGATGCCTTTGATACTTTTTTTTAGTTTCTTTCTTTACAGTTTTTTGAAGTTGTATACTAGTTCCACTGTTCAGCAAAAATTGTTTCCCGTTTATTCCTCTCAGGATTACTACTAAACTTCCATTCCATAGTCCAGTTTTTACTCTGCAGTTCTCTGGTCTATTGTCTTTTTATTTTCACTAAGTTTTACTGCAAAGAGATGGTTTATTGCTTAAAAATATTAATTTGGATCAGTCTGTCTAAACTAATAGAGCTGCAAGCAGTTGCCTTAGACTGTTGATGGGTTGACCTCCCAGGTCTCCTGAGCCACACCAAGATGGGTGATTGGCTCTGTCCCTTCTGAGAAGTCATGCTCCTCATATTAAACTGGATGAAGCCACATGGAAGTGTTCCTTTTCATACATTATTGTTACTGACTAGAAAGCCCATGCTATCCTAAACTGTATACATAATTTAATAATTTCATGGTCTCTCATGTTATTTTAAAAAAATGTGTACTTTGCCACCACAGCACTGTGTCACCCTCAGGTATATTGTGATGGACACAGTAAGTGTGTGTCATGCCTGATGAGGGGTCCACAGCCGTGGATGAGGGTAAGGTGGTTCACACAGCCTGTCTTGACGTCACCAAGGCTTTCAACACCATCCCCCTTTCTGGAATTATAGCTAAACTCCACTAAACTAGGCATAAATCCCTTTGTCACAAGATGGGTTGCCAACTGGCTCACTGACAAAACCCACACTGTAAAAGTTGCAGACTCCAAATCTGACCTCAAAGCAGTGACAAGTGGAGTACCACAGGGTTCCATCCTGGGACCTCTCCTGTTTGGTATCTACTTCTCTGAAGTACAGGCTAACACAGAAGGCCTCTGGCTAACGAAGTTCACAGATGACTGCAAACTAGGAGCCATAGTCAAGTCCCCAAATGATGTGGATATCCTACAGAAGGGCCTCACTGAGACAGATGCCTGGTGTCAGAGCCATGGCCTCAAGCTGAATGCCAAAAAGTGCAGTGTCACCCCCTTTGGTAAAAACTCTGTACCCATGAACTACCACATTGGCAGCAATCTACTTAATATCGAATGCGTGATAAGAGACCTTGGAACCCAGGTAGACAGTAGTCTCTCCTTTGATAGTCATATCACCACAGTAGTCAGGAAGTCCTTCTACGTGGCACACCTCATCATAAAAGGGTTCTCATCCAGGAAAAAAGAGGTCATTGTTCCCCTCTACTCGTCACTCATTAGGCCCATTACAGAGTACAATGCCCCTTTTGGAATGTACCTCACAAGACATCTGCAGCAGCTGGAAAGGCCACAGAAGTACCTCACAAAGAGGATTACTGGCCTCAAACAAATGCCCTACGCTGACTGCCTCAAAAAAACTCCAGCTTTACTCCATAGCATATCGCCTACTCCAAGGTGATCTCTGCCTAACATAAAGCTATGTCAAACCCAGAGCTGTTGGACATGCTACACCTGAAGAAATCCCAATCCCTCCAAGCTACACGCTCTAGGGACCTAAACCTTGTCACCACAATAAACAGGACACACTGGAGGGATAGATTCCTGTCCCAGAGACTTCCTATACTCTGGAACAAGCTACCCAAATATGTCAAGCAAAGTTCTTCATTAGCACTCTTCAAGTAAAATCTTGATGAGTGGATGGGAAATAGGAAATACACCCCGGGGATCAATTCTGTGTCTCTGCTGGACAGTGGCACAGGAAAATAACTTTCTTGGGTGACGTAAGCTATGGAACCTTGCTGGCTAGGCTTATGTAGGCCCTTGGGCTGATAGCCTAGTACCTACCTATGAACCTATGAGCAACTAACCAAGCTGTTAGCAAATAACTAAAACATTGCATTCCCCCAGTACGCCTGAGGCGTTGTCTCTTTCTCCCTCCACCCTCATTACATTTTATGTCCTCCTATTAACCCCTCTCCAGCTGCAGTTTTTATATCCTGCCATGCAGAAACATATTCAGGCTGTAAATCCTCCCCACTTGTCACTACATCCCCAAGCTTTATGTATATCCTCACTATCGCCCGATCCCTAGGCTTTACATCTGTCTTTTTCATTTCTCCACCACAAGGCCTTGCACCTCCTCCAGCCACCTTATTCCCAGGCTTCATACCTGCCCATCACCCCATTTCCCAGGACTTGCCTTATTCCTCACCTAATCCTTAGGCCTTAACCCCCACTCACCCCAAGCCTACCGAATCCTCTTGCATGACATCTTCACCACCTTATCCCCAAACTTTAAACCTTCTCTTAGTATTACTTCATCCCCAGGCCTCACATTCCTCTATAGTCTCTCCAGCTCCAGGCCTGAAGTCATTGCCACGGTCACCCATCCCCATGACTTGCATCTTCCCCACTATCAATCACCCCCTTCAGAATTGCATTCTGCTATACCACACCAGTCTCACATTGTTCTTAAGCCATACCCAAAGCTTGACTCCTTAACCCTACCAGACATAATGCCACATGCTTCCCATATTGGCCTTATCTGCCATTGCCTGTCACTAGGCCATAAATCACATTATCATATAAGGTCTAAGTACTCTAAAAGAGATGGCTTCCATTCTGTCCCGTTGCTATAACTAGCCCCATTCCACACTGCTGAGGCTTTCTATTCTTGTCCATATCAGACATATTTCCTCTGTGTTCTGTTTGGTAACCAGTCCTGATATGGGTTGGGTTGGGATGTGTTGTGTTGGCTGGGTGTCTGCTGAAGGTCCATCTGTAATTGTGATCTTGGAAGAGCAGAACAACAAGCATGAATAACAGAAATAATATCTCCTAAGCCTAAAGCTGCACTACTCCCTTCTCTGAGAGACAGAAGTCTTTGCATTAAGTAACAGGAGTGTGGAGGTGAAAGGAGTGAAGTGCCCTTGCAAAACCACTTTAGTAATGTCATACCAAATTTGAAAAGTCACTCTTTTTTCATTAAATTGCATTTTTTCTTAGAATTGTGGGAAATCCAGTGTCAGGTCTTGCAGTTGTAACAGGGAGCTATTTCTTTCTGTGCACACATTTCAGATGTTACATGCTTGACTCATACGCTGTGGTGCATTCCTTAGAGCTATAGCTAGAGAGAGAGATGGTGAATCCATGCCTCACATCCCTACTGCTCTGCAATATGTTCCTTTGAGCTGGGGATTGACAAAGACAGTGGTGGCACATGACCAAACCTTGCAGGATGTTCCTTAAAACCAGAGATGAGGAAAGAGGGTAGAGAAACACCTCATACCCCTGCAATATGTTCCTTAGAGCTCTAGATAAGAAGGAAGTCTACGGACAAGTTTTGCATTCCTGCTACACATTCTTCCTAGCCAGGGAGAGAGGATGTAGACAGGACTTACATCCCTGTGGTACATGCCTCAGAAATCGGGATTGGCAGAGAAAGTATAGCAGGCCTCACATCCATAAGCTAAAGACAGGCTGTAGAGGCAGGCCTCAAGTTCATGAGTTACATTTTTTATGCAGAAGGACAGGCTGTAAATTCAGGCCTCGCGTCCATGAGCTACATTTGTTATGGATAAGGACAGGCTGTAGATTCAAGCCTCATGTCCATGAGGTACATTTATGGGCAGGGACAGGCTATAGAGGCAGGCCTCGAGTCCACGAGTTACGCAGAAGGATAGGCTGTAGATTCAGGCCTCACATCCATGAGGTACATTTTTTATGGACAAGGACAGGCTATAGAGGCAGGCCTCGAGTCCATGAGTTACATTTTTTATGCAGAAGGACAGGCTGTTGATTCAGGCCTCACATCCATGAGGTACATTTTGTATGGCTAAGGATAGGCTGTAGAGTCAGACCTCACATCCATGAGGCAGATTTTTTATGGATAGGGACAGGCTGTAGATTCAGGCCTCACGTCCATGAGGTACATTTTTTATGGACAAGAACAGGCTATAAAGGCAGACCTCGAGTCCATGAGGTACATTTTTTATGGATAAGGACAGGCTGTAGATTCAGGCCTCACATCCATGAGATACATTTTTTATGGCTAAGGACAGACTGTAGATTCAGGCCTCACATCCCTGCATTATGTTCAGTCGAGCTGGGGGTAAGGATAGATGGTGCTGATAGTCATATATCCCCACAGCACTTTCCTTACAACAGGAAATTGGCAGAGCTTGTGGAGACCATAGCAGGACTGTGTTTTTTTCTGGGAATATTTAATGAATCTTCAAAACCAGAGAACTCCTTCCCACCAGTTCAGAACCACTGCAGAAACCAACAATCCAGAGTGTTATGAGGTGCCTGTTAATTTAAACCTGTGAGAGCCAAGGGATAAAATCTGGGCATTAGATTGTTCTGACATGAGATGCTTGCTTTGTTGTTAGTGAGAGGTTACACCCAAACTGCATGAGCACTGCAAATGGAGCACGTGTCTTTAATGTCATGTTTATTTGGTGATAGGTGTTAGGAGAGTGCAATGAAAATTATGGGTGAGGAACTGGCAAATGTGATTATTTTATTTTATTGTACATTTGTTTGCCAGGAATTTCCGACTGGGTGGGCACCCATTTTCAGCAGAAGCCTGGGAAGAAAAGCTCCACATACAGAAAAATATTTATAGTTTGCTTAGACATGACATGGAATGATTACAGTTTTTATATACAATACGATGTACAATGATCATTTACAAGACAAGGTAACAAAGTTGATTGAAATAGAACAGTACAAATAGAAACACACTTATAAACCATAAATACGCCATCAAGGAAAAAGAGCTAAAAGTCAATTTTACAGTTTGTCATTATAGTCTTTTATTTTTGAGGATGAAAGGAAGCAGTTTTTTGTGCTTAGTAGTAGGAAAGGTCATAGATGAAAGGTGAAGGAAAGCAAAAGTACTGCAACACTGTGAGGGTATTTAAGGCTAACCTGGGGTATTACATGTGGTGTATTTCTTTAAACAACACTGGGTCTCGGGATATTAGTGTATGTCTTGTAAGGCTAACCTGGGGTATTACATGTGGTGTATTTCTTTAAACAACACTGGGTCTCGGGATATTAGTGTATGTCTTGTAAGGCTAACCTGGGGTATTACCTGTGGTGTATTTCTTTAAACAACTTCTCAAAACCGAGGTGGAATCCTTCAAAGCCCCCGGGTCAGTGGAAAATACGGCCCAAACCACAGAATTCTTTACAAATGCTTTCTATGGACACCTACAGGAATGCATGGATCGTGCTATCCCAAATAAAACCAAGAGCCATTCCTCAAAAGGCAGGAGTCCTGTCTGGTGGACCCCTGCCATAAATAAGCTATACAACAGAAGGAGGAAGCTACTACATGATAGAGCAAAATCCCAAAAAGGGAAGGCATCTCTGATCAGTACTACCAAGAAACTACAATCCCTCATAAAATCATCTAAGGCCAGCTTCGAAAGAAAAATTGCACAAGATGCTAAAGATAATAACAAGGCCTTCTTTAGTTATGTCAGGAACCTGGGTGGCAACTCCCAGATATGCCCTGAGTTAGTTGAAAATGACAAAAAATACACTGAACCCACAGACATTGCCAACATCCTGGCAGACAGGTTCAGTGCAAACTTCTCTCCCCCTTCCCCCCCAAAAGAGCAAATGTCTATCCCAACAGAGTTGGCCTCCCTGACATCACAGATGCACAGGTGAGAGCTGCCCTCTCCAAAGCAAAAAACACAGCATCAAAGGGACCGGACGGTGTCCCAGGCTGCGTTTTACACAAACTCCAAGAAGAACTGAACCCTCACATAAAGTCACTGTTCAATCTCAGCCTTATTACAGGATCTGTACCCAAGGAATGGCGTACAGCAACAGTGGTCACACTCCACAAAGGTGGTGCCACAATGGACCTCAGAAACTATCACCCTATAAGCCTGACTAGCCTGGTCTGCAAAGCTATGGAGCGTATCATCATGAAACTCATAAACAAAGACATTGGGAACCTCCAAACACTGGATCCTACCCAATTCGGCTTTGTTAAGGGCAGATCTTCCCTCTTGAACCTGGTCGATTTTTGAAACAGTCACCAAGGCCATAGATGAAGGGAAGGTAGTCCACACAGCCTACCTGGACCTTGCAAAAGCCTTCGACACAATACCCCACTCGGGCATCATAAATAAGATCACCAGCTTAAATATCAACCCCTATGTCACAAGATGGGTTGCAAACTGGCTCAGGGATAGAACCCACATGGTCAGAATTGCAGGTGTCATGTCAGACTCTAAACCAGTTACAAGTGGTGTCCCACAAGGCTCAGTCCTGGGACCTCTCTTGTTCGGTATATATTTCTCTGAGGTACAGGCTAACATGGGAGGACTATGGCTGACCAAGTTCGCAGATGACTGCAAACTGGGTGCCATAATCGACTCGCCGACTGACACAAGCATCCTCCAAAAGGGTCTCACAGAGATGGATAACTGGTGACAGAGCCATGGCCTAAAGCTAAACGCCAAAAAGTACATAGTCATCCCCTTTGGGAAAAAGAAAGTGCCCACAAATTACCACATAGGTGGAAATCCATTAAGTATGGAAGAAGTAATTAGGGATTTGGGGACCCAAGTAGATAGCAATCTCTCCTTTGACAATCATGTTGCCAAAGTGGTTAGAAAGACCTTCTATATAGCCCACCTTATCACGAAAGGGCTCACATCTAGATCAAGAGAAGTCATTGTGCCCCTCTACTCATCACTCATCAGGCCCTTAATTGAATACAATGCCCCATTTGGGATCTACCTTACCGGACACCTGCAGCAACTGGAAAGACCCCAAAAGTACCTCACCAAGAGGATCAAGGGACTCAAACAGATGCCCTACGCAGTTAGGCTAAAGAAACTCCAGCTCTACTCAGTTGCTTACCGCCTACTCAGAGGCGATCTGTGCCTGACGTATAAAGCCATGTCCAACCCAGAATTAATGGACATGCTCCACCTCAGGAAATCCAAATCCCTTAGAGATACACGCTCCAGAGACTTAAACCTCAGCACAGACATAAATAGGACATGCTGGAGGGACAGATTCATATCCCAGAGGCACCCCTCACTCTGGAACCAAATCCCAATCCATGTTAGGCAGAGTTCTTCAGTGACCCTCTTCAAGAGAAATCTTGACGAGTGGATTGGAGATCATAGGTTTACCCCTGGGATCTCTTCTGTGTCCCTACCAAACAGAGGCACAGTCAACTAATCTAAAAGGGTGGCGAAAGCCAAACACACTCTGGCTAGGCTTATAAATGCCCTAGGGCAGATAGCCTAGTATCAACCTATGAACACTGGGTCTCGGGATATTAGTGTATGTCTTGTAAGGCTAACCTGGGGTATTACATGTGGTGTATTTCTTTAAACAACACTGGGTCTTGGGATATTAGTGTATGTCTTGTAATGCTAACCTGGGGTATTACATGTGGTGTATTTCTTTAAACAGCACTGGGTCTCAGAATATTAGTGTATGTCTTGTAAGGCTAACCTGGGATATTACATGTGGTGTATTTCTTTAAACAACACTGTGTCTCTGGATATTAGTGTATGTCTTGTAAGGCTAACCTGGGGTATTACATATGGTGTATTTCTTTAAACAACACTGGGTCTCAGGATATTTTTGTATGTCTTGAAAGGCTAACGTGGGGTATTACATGTGGTGTATTTCTTTAAACAGCATTGGGTCTCGGGATATTAGTGTATGTCTTGTAAGGCTAACCTGGTGTATTACATGTGGTGTATTTCTTTAAACAACACTGGGTCTCTGGATATTTGTTTATGTCTTTAAGGTTAACCTGGGATATTACATGTGGTGCATTTTTTTAAGCAACACTGGGTCTTGGGATGTTAGTGTATGTCTTCTAAGGCTAACCTGGGGTATTACATGTGGTGTATTTCTTTAAACAACACTGGGTCTCGGGATATTAGTGAATGTCTTGTAAGGCTAACACTGGGGTATTACATGTGGTGTATTTCTTTAAACAACACTGGGTCTCGGGATATTAGTGTATGTCTTGTAAGGCTAACCTGGGGTATTACATGTGGTGTATTTCTTTAAACAACACTGGGTCTCAGGATATTAGTGTATGTCTTGTAAGGCTAACGTGGGGTATTACATGTGGTGTATTTCTTTAAACAACACTGGGTCTCAGGATATTAGTGCATGTCTTGTAAGGCTAACCTCAGGTATTACATGTGGTGTATTTCTTTAAACAACACTGGGTCTTGGGATATTAGTGTATGTCTTGTAAGGCTAACCTGGGGTATTACATGTGGTGTATTTCTTTAAACAACACTGGGTCTCGTGATATAAGTGTCTGTCTTGTAAGGCTAACCTGGGGTATTACATGTGGTGTATTTCTTTAAACAACACTGGGTCTCGGGACATAAGTGTATGTCTTGTAAAGCTAACATGGGGTATTACATCTGGTGTATTTCTTTAAACAGCACTGGGTCTCGGGATATTAGTGTATGTCTTGTAAGGTAACCTGGGGTATTACATGTGGTGTATTTATTTAAACAGCACTGGGTCTCAGGATATTAGTGTATGTCTTGTAAGGCTAACGTGGGGTATTACATGTGGTGTATTTCTTTAAACAACACTGGGTCTCGGGATATTAGTGTATGTCTTGTAAGGCTAACCTGGGGTATTACATGTGGTGTATTTCTTTAAACAACACTGGGTCTCGGGATATTAGTGTATGTCTTGTAAGGCTAACCTGGGGTATTACATGTGGTATATTTCTTTAAGCAACACTGGGTCTTGGGATATTAGTGTATGTCTTGTAAGGCTAACCTGGGGTATTACATGTGGTGTATTTCTTTAAGCATCACCGGGTCTTGGGATATTAGTGTATGTCTTGTAAGGCTAACCTGGGGTATTACATGTGGTGTATTTCTTTAAACAACATTGGGTCTCGGGATATTAGTGTATGTCTTGTAAGGCTAACGTGGGATATTACATGTGGTATATTTCTTTAAATAACACTGGGTCTCGGGGTATTAGTGTATGTCTTATAAGGCTAACCTGGGGTATTACATGTGGTGTATTCCTTTAAACAACACTGGGTCATGGGATATTAATGTATGTCTTGTAAGGCTAACATGGGGTGTTACATGTGGTGTATTTCTTTTAAACAACACTGGGTCTCGGGCTATTAGTGTATGTCTTGTAAGGCTAACCTGGGGTTATACATGTGGTATATTTCTTTAAACAACACTGGGTCTCACGATATTAGTGTATGTCTTGTAAGGCTAACCTGGGTTATTACATGTGGTGTATTTCTTTAAGCAACACTGGGTCTCGGGATATTGGTGTATGTCTTATAAGGCTAACCTGGGGTATTACATGTGGTGTATTTCTTTAAACAACACTGGGTCTCGGGATATTAGTGTATGTCTTGTAAGGCTAACGTGGGGTATTACATGTGGTATGTTTTTTTAAACAACACTGGGTCTCGGGATATTAGTGTATGTCTTGTAAGGCTAACCTGGGGTATTACCTGTGGTGTATTTCTTTAAACAACACTGGGTCTCGGGATATTAGTGTATGTCTTATAAGGTTAACCTGGGGTATTACATGTGGTGTATTTCTTTAAACAACACTGGGTCTTGGAATATTAGTGTATGTCTTGTAAGGCTAACCTGGGGTATTACATGTGGTGTATTTCTTTAAACAACACTGGGTCTCGGAATATTACTGTATGTCTTGTAAGGCTAACCTGGGGTATTACATGTGGTATATTTCTTTAAACAACATTGGGTCTCGGGATATTAGTGTATGTCTTGTAAGGCTAACCTGGGGTATTACATGTGGTGTATTTCTTTAAGCAACACTGGGTTTCAGGATATTAGTGTATGTCTTGTAAGGCTAACCTGGGGTATTACATGTGGTGTATTTCTTTAAACAACACTGGGTCTCAGGATATTAGTGTATGTCTTGTAAGGCTAACGTGGGGTATTACATGTGGTGTATTTCTTTAAACAACACTGGGTCTCGGGATATTAGTGTATGTCTTGTAAAGCTAACCTGTGCTATTACATGTGGTGTATTTCTTTAAACAACACTGTGTCTTGGGATATTAGTGTATGTCTTGTAAGGCTAACCTGGGCTATTGCATGTGGTGTATTTCTTTAAATAACATTGGGTCTCAGGATATTAGTGTATGTCTTGTAATGCTAACCTGGGGTATTACATGTGGTGTCTTTCTTTAAACAACACTGGGTCTTGGGATATTAGTATAGTATATGTCTTGTAAGGCTAACCTGGGGTATTACATGTGGTGTATTTCTTTTAAACAACACTGGGTCTCGCGATATTAGTGTATGTCTTGTAAGGCTAACCTGGGGTTATACATGTGGTGTATTTCTTTAAACAACACTGGGTCTCGGGATATTAGTGTATGTTTTGTAAGACTAACCTGAGGTATTACATGTTGTGTATTTCCTTAAACAACACTGGGTCTCGGGATATTAGTGTATGTCTTGTAAGGACAACCTGGGGTATTACATGTGGTGTGTTTCTTTAAACAACACTGGGTCTCGGGATATTAGTGTATGTCTTGTAAGGCTGACCTGGGGTATTACATGTGGTGTGTTTTTTAAAACAACACTGGGTCTCGGGATATTAGTGTATGTCTTGTAAGGCTAATGTGAGGTATTCTATGTGGTGTATTCCTTTAAACAACACTAGGTCTCGGGATATTAGTGTATGTCTTGTAAGGCTAACCTAGGTTTTTACATGTGGTGTCTTTCTTTAAACAACACTGGGTCTCGGGATATTAGTGTATGTCTTGTAAGGCTAACCTGGGGTATTACATGTGGTGTATTTCTTTAAACAACACTTGGTCTCGGGATATTAGTGTATGTCTTGTAGGGCTAACGTGGGGTATTACATGTGGTATAGTTCTTTAAACAACACTGGGTCTCGGGATATTAGTGTATGTCTTGTAAGGCTAACCTGGGGTATTACCTGTGGTGTATTTCTTTAAACAACACTCGGTCTCGGGATATTAGTGTATGTCTTGTAAGGCTAACCTGGGGTATTACATGTGGTGTATTTCTTTAAACAACACTGGGTCTCGGGATATTAGTATATGTCTTGTAAGGCTAACCTGGGGTATTACATGAACAAAGCCAAGAGTTAGTTAATATTTAAGTAACTTTATAAAAAGAGCAGTGTTTGTTGTGGATCTAATAGAGTCTGTAAGAGCGTTCTAGAGTTTTGCTACGTGGCTGGAGTAAAATGTTTCTCCTGCAGTATTTGTAGCCCTGGTTACTTTTAACACGGACTTGTTGGTGAAGCGAAGTTTACAGTTAGTGGAATAAGGTATTATTATGTTCTGGACAGATGGTGTTTTTCAGGTTGATACAGTATTTTGTGTGACATTGTCAGTTGATTGTAGGACATTATGTGAGGTAATTCTAACCTGAACAGTTGTTTTAGAGCTAGGCAGATGTGTGATCTGTGAGGTGAGTTTGTAGCAAACTTTGCAATCTTGTTATATCAGACTTCCAGTTTTTCAAGGTCTGATTTCTTGAAGTTAATAAGTAGCAGAGACCCATAAGCGACTATAGATAGGAGGTGGGTTCTGACAATAGATAGTTGTTCCATATAATATGCTTAAAGAACGATTGTGGCCTAAGCATATTTCCTTTCACCAGAGTGTGTGTTCCTTTTTCTAGAATGGTCTGCATACTTCCACATATTAAAGAAATACATGAACAGTTTCTTCCCCTGTGTGGCATATATCCCTAGTCAGTTTCCTTACTGCACAAAATGTGGGGGCTGAATGAAATCTCATCATCCTTTCTTTAGGAGTTTGCTTCCTTTGCTCATGCATCATTTCACATATCACATCTGAATGTTTGTTGAAAGGGAAAACACACATCCCAAGGTATTTGTACTTCTTTTGTGTTATTTACATGCACTGAGTGTCATAAGCTTTTAGGATTCTCAGCTGTGTTCTCATTTACTGATGCATTCTTTCCCTCCCCTAAAGTCATAAATCTACTGAGCTTTTGCTTAGTTCTGAATGATATATGTGCATAACCAATAATGCATAACTGAAACATCTGTAAATGAATGTTGTATGTGCATAACCAATAATGCATAACTGAAACATCTGTAAATGAATGCTGTATGTGCATAACCAATAATGCATAACTGAAACATCTGTAAATGAATGTTGTATGTGCATAACCAATAATGCATAACTGAAACATCTGTAAATGAATGCTGTATGTGCATAACCAATAATGCATAACTGAAACATCTGTAAATGAATGCTGTATGTGCATAACCAATAATGCATAACTGAAACATCTGTAAATGAATGCTATATGTGCATACACAATTATGCATTATTGAAACATCTGTAAATGAATGCTATATGTGCATACTCAATAATGCATAATTGAAACATCTGTAAATGTATGCTATATGTGCATAACCAATAATGCATAACTGAAACATCTGTAAATGAATGCTATATGTGCATACTCAATAATGCATAATTGAAACATCTGTAAATGTATGCTATATGTGCATAACCAATAATGGTAACTGAAACATCTGTAAATGAATGCTATATGTGCATACTCAATAATGCATAACTGGAACATCTGTAAATGAATGCTATATGTGCATACTCAATAATGCATAATTGAAACATCTGTAAATGTATGCTATATGTGCATACATAATAATGCACAACTGAAACATCTGTAAATGAATGCTATTTGTGCATGCACAATAATGCATAATTGAAACATCTGTAAATGTATGCAAAATAAAGCAGCTGTTATAGCAAGTAGGAGGGTAAGTCACAGGTTACAGAAATGGTCACTAGTGAAAAAGGACACAAGAGCATCTGTTTGGTGTGTGTAGCAATGGATGAAGGAAGACCGTTCACTTGATCTAAAAGTCTCTTGCTATGCAAAGGTATTTGTGTTAGGTTCAAGGATGCATTTCAAATTCTGTATTTCCTGAGCACACTTCTTGGGATGCTTTGGTGTGTCCATAATCAAGATTCATACATGTGTTATGTAATTTACTTTCAAACTTCTATAAAATGAAGACACAAGTCAGAATATAAATTCACAGATGTTCATCGTGTTTCACTGTTGCAGTCATTGCAAGTCAAGGTCCGGCGTCGGTTGCTGCCGCCTCTTCCCTGACGTCAGTGCGCCAGGGTATAAAAGATGCTGCTGACGCCATTTTCTTCAGTCTTTCTTGCCGCGCGGTGCCCGAAGCAAAAGCAGTGCACAAGTGCCGGTCTGCAGACTCCTGAGATTTCGTGTTCGAATTTCAGATCCGAAGTCTTCATTAAAAGCTAAGTACCCGGTTGGGGAAACTTTTGTCTTGCTCCAGACCGATGTCAGAAAAAGTTAATAATTGTATTTCTTGTGGGAAGCAAATACCTCATAAGGACTTTTATTCTTACTGTATTCCTTGCCTAGGCCCTGACCACGACGTTGCTAGTTGTCGGTTTTGTGCTAGATTTAACCAACGCACTATTAAGCATTGGTACGATTTTGCATTTCACTATTTTGGCAGAAGATTTAACTATACAATGTCGTCAGGTAACCATCCGACTACTGGAATTCACAAGAAACGCAAAGAAAAGGACAGGCATCCAAGGTCCAAAACCAACGATGAGGCTTGTTCTAAGCCAGTCGCCGGTTCGTCGGTTCTCAGTGAGGTGCCTTTGCAGCCCCTGATGACCGCTACTTTAGACTCGCAGGCTGCTACCGACACCCACGTGGTGTCGACCAGGCTGCTAGAAGCTCAAGGTATTGGATCTTCGGAAACTATTCCCTCAGATGGATCTGGAGCCGCTGAGCAGGCATTGGCTTCTTAGGGTGTTTTCAGACCTACTCAATTATATGTTAAAACTACTTCAGCTTCAAAGGCAAAGAGTAAAGCACCTTTAAAGACAAAGAAACAAATACAACAGCCTCATGGACAGGCCTCCATGCCTAAAAAACAGATGCTCAAAATGGTCGAAGACCTAATTACTTTGATCAGGGGTTCCCATCCCCCTCCTGATAAGAGACCTAGGCAAGAGACAGAATATGAATCTTCAGATCAGGTTTCCATTTCATCTGATTCCTCTTCTGATCACGAATGCTCTCTTCCTCCCTTTGAGGAGTCTAATGCTGAAGAATCTATCCCTTCAGCCTCTCCTCCTGAGGATTATTCTTTTGGGGAAACTTTACATACCATGAGAGAGCATTTCCACTGGGAGAGCCAAGATTATTCAGAATCTAAAAAAAGGCTCAGAGACTTCCTTTTACTACCACAATACAGGACCCTAGCTATTCCACCTGTGTTAGACATTGTAGATGATGTATTTTCAGAGTCCAGTCTGACCCCTGACTCCTTACCTCCAGCTCCTGTTAAGTCGGACAGGTACTACAGGGTTCCTGACTCTCATAAATTCCTTTTCAAAAACCCTGCTGCTGACCCAGAAACTATCTCCGAGGGTCCCAAAGGGGTCAAGGCTTCCACTGCAAAAAACCCTATTCCCTCTGACAGGGATTCTAGGGCACTGGACAGATGGGGAAAAAAGATTTACACTTCTGCTACCTTGGCTATAAGGGCTTTAAATTGTCAGTTTCATATGCTCAGATATCAGCAATACATTATGTCACTGCTTAAACAGAAAATGTTGATAAATTCTGAATGTGCAGAAAACAAAGAGATGCAGGATTTATTGCATGCAGCTGAACAAGTTGGAAAGCATACTTTGCAATGTGGTTTTGATTCTCTGGAGGCATCCTGCAGGTCCGCAGTTACGGCTTCTGTCATTAGGAGGCATGATTGGTTAAAGGAACAAACTCTACCTGATCATGTTAAAGCAAAATTATTAGATGCTCCATTACAGCATGATACCTTGTTTGGTGTTAAAGCAGAAGAGGTGTTAAAGAAAATGGAGGACAAAGCTAAATCTATGCAAACAGTCAAGGATGTCTTACAGGTACAGCCACCTAGATTTAGCAGACACTGGCCTACAAAGAATTGGTCCTTTCCAGTGTCAGACAGGCCACAAAGGGGCAGATACAGACACCCTAGAGGCAGATCCCAGCCCCAAGGTTCATACAGGTCTAAACAATGGGGTGCTTCTACCTACAAAACTGGAGAAGACAAATCACAGCCATACAGGAAACAGTCCCAATGACTTCCCCCTGCCAGCACCAAGCACTTATCTTCTGGCAGCACCTTTGGGGGGAAAACTAGCACTTTTTTCTCAAAATTGGCACATAATAACCCAGGACAAATGGGTCCTAGACATAGTGTCACAAGGCTACAAGTTTCACTTCCATACCCTGCCAAGGGCAAACGGTTGGCCAGACCTGCCAAAACATCAATGGGCAGAGGAACAAAAACAAGTCTCATCCCTCATGGACATGAGGGCCATTCAACAAGTACCACAGCAAGAGCAGGGACAAGGATTCTATTCAAGACTGTTCTTGGTACCCAGAAAAGACAAAGCCTGGAGACCAATGCTGGACCTATCTATTCTAAACACATATCTGGATATTCCAAAATTCAAAATGTCAACTCTACAGCAGCTTCTGCCCATGTTGGGCAAGAAGGCTTGGCTTGTGACTTTAGATCTAAAAGAGGCATATCTGCATGTCCCAATCAAACAGGCAGAAGATACATCAGATTCAAAGCTGGCTCAATGCACTACCAATTCTCTGCACTGCCCTTTGGCTTATCTACTGTGCCCAGGGTCTTCACAAAGTGCCTGGCACCAGTAATTGCATACTGCAGACAAAGAGGAATACAAATATATCCCTACTTGGATGACTGCCTCATTCAAGCAGAGAACAAGGACATTCTACTACAGCATCTGGCATTTGTAAAGAGATTACTACCATGCCTTGGGTACACAGTCAACGAACAAAAATCAAAACTCGTACCCTCTCAAGAGATAATATTCCTGGGTGCAAGCTTAAATACAACTGCCCAGATGGCTTATCTCACACCAGACAAACAAAGGCAACTGACTACCTATTTCAAACAGTTGGCAACAAAGGCCCAGTTATCTGCAAGAAAAATTCTGCAGGCTTTGGGCTTCATGGCATCCTGCATTCTACTAATTCCATATGCAAGACTGTATATGAGGAAACTTCAATGGTACCTAAAAAGTGTTTGGACTCAACATTGACACAGCCTGGAAACAATAGTTACTCTCATTCCCTGCCTGCAACAGGAGTTTCGATGGTGGGCGAAGGCATGTCACCAGAACAAGGGACAGCAATTCACTCTACCCCCAGCCACACAGACATTAACAACGGATGCATCGGATTATGCCTGGGGAGCCCACATGGCAGGAAGATGCATTCAAGGCACATGGTCTGCAAAGCAAATGCATCTACATATCAATCAAAAAGAGATGCTAGCTGTTCAAAATGCCCTGACAGCCTTCAAGGGCCTACTTCATCTGGGACAACTACTGATAAAGACAGACAATACCATGGTCATGTGGTACATAAACAAGCAGGGAGGCACTCATTCTTACCCCCTTTGCAGACTAGTCACGACTTTGTGGGACACAGCATTGACTTACCAAGTACATCTGCAGGCACAATTCCTGCCAGGAAAGATAAATACTCTGGCAGACGAACTAAGCAGAAACCTCATGGGTCCCCACGAGTGGAAATTGGATCCACAAGTCTTCAGCATGGTAACAAGGAAATGGGGATGCCCAGACATAGATCTACTTGCCTCACCTCACAACTGGCAACTAAAGAGAATTCTGCACAAGGACTTATCACAGACAAGAATGGAAAGTGGATGCCCTATCTTTCAGCTGGAAAAACTTAACAGTATATGCCTTTCCTCCTCTGCCTCTCCTCCCCAAGGTACTCCTAAAGGTCAGACAGGAGAAGCCAAACATGATACTGATTGCCCCAGACTGGCCACACCAGTACTGGTATCCAATCCTAAGGAACTTGTCTCAATGCCCAGCCTGGACCTTACCTCAAGTGCCTCATCTACTGTCCCAGCAGAACAATCAGACCCTGCACAGCCAACTCAAGACCTTAAATCTGGCAGCATGGTGGATAATGTAGTCATACAAAACACACCTCTCACTAAAGCGGTGATGGATGTCATTTTGGAGGCCAGGAGGCCTAGTACTAGAAAATCATATGCTGGAAAATGGAAGAGATTTTGTGCTTGGAACCAAGCACATGGAATTGACACAGCTGTGCCAAACATTCCTCAGATTTTGCAATACTTGACTGAGATGCTGGACAAAGGCCTATCCTTTTCATCTTTAAAAATTCATGCCTCTGCCATTTCGGCTCATTACAATACAGAGCCACCAATCTTTTCTCATCCTTTATTAAGGCAGTACCTCAGAGGGGCCAAAAATTTAAGGCCTCCAAGGAGATCACCAATACCTGCATGGGACCTCAATTATGTCTTGGAAAACACACCCTGCCTCCTTACGAGCCAGCCGCTACAGCTGATATAAAGTTTTTATCTTGGAAAACAGCTCTGCTCCTAGCAATAACTTCTGCAAGACGAGTCTCAGACCTTCAGGCACTCATGGCTGTGGAACCTTTAATCATTTTTTATCCAGACAGGGTTTCTCTGAGGACAAACCCAACATTTATGCCTAAAGTAGTGTCCAGTGTGGCCCTTAACCAAACTATTCATCTGCCTACCTTTTATCCAAACCCACAGAATAAGGGGGAGAGAATTTTGCATTCTTTGGACATACACAGACAGCTACACTTTTATTTGAACAGAACCAAAGCTTTCAGAAAGACAGAGCAATTACTAGTGGCATATGCTGCAGGATCACAAAGAAAGGCTATCTCAAAGCAGACCATTTCAAAGTGGATAGGCCACTGCATTCATTTCTGCTATTCACAACATGGCAAGCCAGTACCTAAGGGTATTAGGCCACATTCAACCAGAGCAGCAGCCACTTCAGTAGCCTTCCTCAGGGGAGTACCAACCAAAGACATTTTAGAGGCTGCTACTTGGAGTTCAGTGCACACCTTCACAAAGCACTATCACTTACCACTCTACTCTAAATCCAGGGCAGGCTTTGCCACTGCAGTTCTGCAAGACCTAATAGCCACTCCTAATGCTATTTAGCTCCAGCCTCCCAACCTTAGCTTTGGGATACAACCCAATTGTAATGACTGCAACAGTGAAACATGAAGAACATAGTACAGTTGTGTACACTTACAATAAATGTAGATGTTCAAGTGTATTCACTGTTGCAGTCCAGGTTACCCACCCGCCATACCCCATTTCTTTGCTGGAACTTATCTGTACTTCTCTATTCCATACAACCTATGTGGTGTATTTGCTTGTAGATGAAGGCAAAATATATACTTTGGTGCATGCAGGTTTTATTAAAATATTTTTAGCCTACCCTTTTGGGGGCAACTGACATCTGGGGCAAGAAAAAAACTGAAGAAAATGGCGTCAGCTGCATCTTTTATAACCCTGGTGCACTGACGTCAGGGAAGAGGTGACAGCAACCGACGCCGGACCTAGACTTTGGAATTTAGGCCGACTGCGGCTAGCCTGCCAGCAGGATAACCCAATTGTAATGACTGAAACAGTGAATACACTCGAACATCTACATTTATGGTAAGTGTACAGAACTGTACTTTCTGATGGCAGGATCAGACACAATGATCTTTTTGACGTGCATTGCCATTTACAACTGACTAATTAGCTGAGACTTTCTAAGGCAAAAAATATGAAATTCTGGCTGACGAAGAGAAGTATTTCTCAATAGTTCATTCTAAGTAAGTAGAATTGTGATCTAACATGATAAATTAGGCATTATAACTCCATCAACTCTGCTGTCACAGTGCATTATGGGCAAGAAGTAACTATCTAAAAAGCAAT
The DNA here is from genome assembly GCF_019279795.1 of Protopterus annectens. Classification (NCBI taxonomy): domain Eukaryota; kingdom Metazoa; phylum Chordata; order Ceratodontiformes; family Protopteridae; genus Protopterus; species Protopterus annectens. Next base: position 1,831,859,485 of record NC_056744.1, read on the forward strand.
TTCAAATCTACATGTCTGTCCCCACAAAGGCATTCACGGTTAGAAAAAATTAAAATAAGTAGTTATTTTTCTGCTGGTTTGGATTGTATAGAACTTCATGACAAGTTAAAAAATATATTCTTTTACTTTCTGTTTGCAGTGGTCCTTTAATGTAATATTGTACCATTTGTGCTTATGTTTCAGTTTCTATGGCAAACAGGACAGAACTTTCACACCTTCTTCAGCCAATTAAATTAAAGAAGCTTATTCAGGACTGGCTGGAGGAGGACACGCCCAGCTTTGACTATGGTGGCTTTGTTGTCGGAGAGCGAGAAGAATCTGCTACTTTGTTCTGTAAATCCCCTGGGGTGCTGGCAGGAGTCCCCTTTTTTGATGTTGTCTTCCATGAACTTGGCTGCACTGTAGAGTGGTTTTACCAGGAAGGGTCACATCTGGAACCTATATGCCATGTTGCCACAGTGAGAGGTAAAGTCCGGCATCTCCTGCTTGGGGAACGAGTAGCCTTAAATTGCCTTGCAAGAGCTTGTGGTATTGCATCTGTTGCTAACAAGCTTGCTGATCTTGCCAAGAAGGCCAGATGGCATGGAGAAGTAGCTGGGACCAGGAAAACAACACCAGGCTTTCGATTAGTAGAAAAGTATGCCATGCTTGTTGGGGGTGTGTCTACACACCGATATGACCTGAGCAGTATGATAATGTTGAAAGATAACCATGTATGGTCAGCAGGAAATATTACTCAGGTAAGCAAAAATAAAGGAGTGCTTTTTTAACTTATAATATAAATCCCACATCTTGACACAAATTTTCCTTTTACTTTGTCGTTTCTTTCTTCCTTATTTCAGTGACTAGCAGGCTACCTGCATCAACTAACAGGCCTTTTTGATTCCCTGTCCTAACAGCAAGTGCTTTATGTAATTGGGAACTGACTGGTGATGAGCCATTTTCTAGGTAGCTGAGATATTTTGGCTCTAATCCTTCCTCTTGGCAGGGCACCCAGTGCTGAGTCATATGGTGGGTGTGTGCGTCCATGCATTCACCATTCTCATCTGCCCACCTGTAAATCTCACACAGGCAAAGGTATCATCTCATCTTCTTTCCCTTCTTCTTACTGCTACAACCTCTCATTTCTCCACTAAGTGGCAGCAAAGCAACACACCAAACCTCCTCTCCCCAGTGTGGACAAGCCAACTACAGTTCCTCACTCCAACACCTCCCGGCCAGTTCCCTAAGTGCCTGGTCTGCAAACTGCTTCTGCAGGGCATCCATCAGTCTGTCGGGATGGTGCTGGCACAAAGTATCAATAACTAGAAGAGACAGGGAAAATTAGATTGGTTGACAGGAAGCATCTGAAGTCTGAATATTCTGACAGAGCCATGGGTTGCATTAAAGTGGAAAAGATGGGCTTGGACTGTCTGTTCTTGTGCTCAGGCACAATCCTAAAAACTAAATCTGGATCTCCATATGATACCTTACATATGGACATGCCCAGATAAAGTCAGCCCTGTTATACATCAATCAGAACTTGACCTGCTTTAAGTTTCTGTACACTATTCAAGCTTTGATACCCTTAAGTCAATTGACTTTTAATCCAAGCATGTTTGATTTGTTTGCAGTAAGAACCATAGACTTATGTATCTTCCTTTGGGATCTGATGTGCTACAGTATTAATCCTTTAGGCCATGAGCTCAAGTCCAAGTCGTACTAGAAAATAAAATTTAAAACTTTGACCATATGTAATGCTGTACATTTTAGATGGGCATTAATGGATGGAAGTATTGAAAATATTTTTTAAACACCTTTACTGAATTATCACTAGTGACACAGGCACATTTACATTTATAAAAAAGTAATCAAACTATAATAAAAAATTAATATTAACAAACATTATACTTCACATATATTGCTATATATCAATTTCTGCCTTTCTAACAAGAACTATCTTTATTAAACAATCATTTATGACACAGGCAATCTTACACTTATATAACTGAAAATAAACCACACCGACACAATCCTAGTTGCAAGCATGTTACATCACAAACCATACTGACACACTTGCAGTTGAAACATTATACATCACTTATACTCTACTCAATCTTTTTCAGTCAAACATTACATAACTCATTTATGTCCTGCGTTCTTTTAAACCTCATCCCTCCATTGTATATATTGTTCCCACAATTCCCATTTTTCCTATGTAGTTTGCTCCGTCCCTTTTCTAAAGATCACAGTTCCAGTTGTTTTATCTCTGTTACTACATGCACTACTTCTAGTAAAGTTGCCCATTTTTCCTATGTAGTTCGCTCCGTCCCTTTTCTAAACATCCCAGTTCCAGTTGTTTTATCTCTGTTACTACATGCACTACTTCTAGTAAAGTTGCCCATTTTTCCTATGTAGTTTGCCGTTCCCTTTCTAAAGATCCCAGTTCCAGTTGCTTTATCTCTGTTACTACATGCACTACTTCTAGTAAAGTAGCCCATTTTTTCCTATGTAGTTTGCTCTGTTCCTTTTCTAAAGATCCCAGTTCCAGTTGTTTTATCTCTGTTACTACATGCACTACTTCTAGTAAAGTTACCCATTTTTCCTATGTAGATAACGTTCCCTTTCTAAAGATCCCAGTTCCAGTTGTTTTATCTCTGTTACTACATGCACTACTTCGGGTAAAGTTGCCCATTTTTCCTATGTAGTCTGCTCCGTCCCTTTTCTAAAGATCCCAGTTCCAGTTGTTTTATCTCTGTTACTACATGCACTACTTCTAGTAAAGTAGCCCATTTTTTCCTATGTAGTTTGCTCTGTTCCTTTTCTAAAGATCCCAGTTCCAGTTGTTTTATCTCTGTTACTACATGCACTACTTCTAGTAAAGTTACCCATTTTTCCTATGTAGATAACGTTCCCTTTCTAAAGATCCCAGTTCCAGTTGTTTTATCTCTGTTACTACATGCACTACTTCGGGTAAAGTTGCCCATTTTTCCTATGTAGTCTGCTCCGTCCCTTTTCTAAAGATCCCAGTTCCAGTTGTTTTATCTCTGTTACTACATGCACTACTTCTAGTAAAGTTGCCCATTTTTCCTATGTAGTCTGCTCCGTCCCTTTTCTAAAGATCCCAGTTCCAGTTGTTTTATCTCTGTTACTACATGCACTACTTCTAGTAAAGTTGCCCATTTTTCCTATGTAGTTCGCTCTGTCCCTTTTCTAAAGACCCCAGTTCCAGTTGTTTTTTCTCTGTTACTGCATGCACTACTTCTAGTAAAGTTGCCCATTTTTCCTATGTAGTTTGCTCCGTCCCTTTTCTAAAGATCCCAGTTCCAGTTGTTTTATCTCTGTTACTACATGCACTACTTCTAGTAAAGTAGCCCATTTTTTCCTATGTAGTTTGCTCTGTTCCTTTTCTAAAGATCCCAGTTCCTATTGTTTTATCTCTGTTACTACATGCACTACTTCTAGTAAAGTTGCCCATTTTTCCTATGTAGTTTTCTCCGTCCCTTTTCTAAAGATCCCAGTTCCAGTTGTTTTATCTCTGTTACTATATGCACTACTTCTAGTAAAGTTGCCCATTTTTCCTATGTAGTTTGCTCCGTCCCTTTTCTAAAGATTCCAGTTCCAGTTGTTTTATCTCTGTTACTACATGCACTTCTTCTAGTAAAGTTGCCAATTTTTCCTATATAGTTTGGTCCATCCCTTTTCTAAATATCCCAGTTCCATTTGTTTTATCTCTGTTACTACATGCACTACTTCTAGTAAAGTTGCCCATTTTTCCTATGTAGTCTGCTCCGTCCCTTTTCTAAAGATCCCAGTTCCAGTTGTTTTATCTCTGTTACTACATGCACTACTTCTAGTAAAGTTGCCCATTTTTCCTATGTAGTCTGCTCCGTCCCTTTTCTAAAGATCCCAGTTCCAGTTGTTTTATCTCTGTTACTACATGCACTACTTCTAGTAAAGTTGCCCATTTTTCCTATGTAGTTTGCTCCCTTTTCTAAAGATCCCAGTTCCTATTGTTTTATCTCTGTTACTACATGCACTACTTCTAGTAAAGTTGCCCATTTTTCCTATGTAGTCTGCTCCGTCCCTTTTCTAAAGATCCCAGTTCCAGTTGTTTTATCTCTGTTACTACATGCACTACTTCTAGTAAAGTTGCCCATTTTTCCTATGTAGTTCACTCCGTCCCTTTTCTAAAGACCCCAGTTCCAGTTGTTTTTTCTCTGTTACTACATACACTACTTCTAGTAAAGTTGCCCATTTTTCCTATGTAGTTTGCCATTCCCTTTCTAAAGATCCCAGTTCCAGTTGCTTTATCTCTGTTACTACATGCACTACTTCTAGTAAAGTTGCCCATTTTTCCTATATAGTTTGCTCCGTCCCTTTTCTAAATATCCCAGTTCCAGTTGTTTTATCTCTGTTACAACATGCACTACTTCTAGTAAAGTTGCCCATTTTTCCTATGTAGTTTGCTCCGTCCCTTTTCTAAAGACCCCAGTTCCAGTTGTTTTTTCTCTGTTACTACATACACTACTTCTAGTAAAGTTGCCCATTTTTCCTATGTAGTTTGCCGTTCCCTTTCTAAAGATCCCAGTTCCAGTTGCTTTATCTATGTTACTACATGCACTACTTCTAGTAAAGTTGCCCATTTTTCCTATATAGTTTGGTCCATCCCTTTTCTAAATATCCCAGTTCCATTTGTTTTATCTCTGTTACTACATGCACTACTTCTAGTAAGGTTGCCCATTTTTCCTATGTAGTCTGCTCCGTCCCTTTTCTAAAGATCCCAGTTCCAGTTGTTTTATCTCTGTTACAACATGCACTACTTCTAGTAAAGTTGCACATTTTTCCTATGTAGTTTGCACCTTCCCTTTTCTAAACATCCCAATTCCAGTTGTTTTATCTCTGTTACTACATGCACTACTTCTAGTAAAGTTGCCCATTTTTCCTATGTAGTTCACTCCGTCCCTTTTCTAAAGACCCCAGTTCCAGTTGTTTTTTCTCTGTTACTACATACACTACTTCTAGTAAAGTTGCCCATTTTTCCTATGTAGTTTGCCGTTCCCTTTCTAAAGATCCCAGTTCCAGTTGCTTTATCTATGTTACTACATGCACTACTTCTAGTAAAGTTGCCCATTTTTCCTATATAGTTTGGTCCGTCCCTTTTCTAAAGATCCCAGTTCCTGTTGCTTTATCTCTGTTACTACATGCACTACTTCTAGTAAAGTTGCCCATTTTTCCTATGTAGTCTGCTCCGTCCCTTTTCTAAAGATCCCAGTTCCAGTTGTTTTATCTCTGTTACTACATGCACTACTTCTAGTAAACTTGCCCATTTTTCCTATGTAGTTTGGTCCGTCCCTTTTCTAAAGATCCCAGTTCCAGTTGCTTTATCTCTGTTACTACATGCACTACTTCTAGTAAAGTTGCCCATTTTCCCTATGTAGTTTGCGCCGTCCCTTTTCTAAAGTTCCCAGTTCCAGTTGTTTTATCTCTGTTACTACATGCACTACTTCTAGTAAAGTTGCCCATTTTTCCTATGTAGTTTACTCCTTCCCTTTTCTAAAGATCCCAGTTCCAGTTGTTTTATTTCTGTTACTACATGCACTACTTCTAGTAAAGTTGCCCATTTTTCCTATGTAGTTCGCTCCGTCCCTTTTCTAAAGACCCCAGTTCCACTTGTTTTTTCTCTGTTACTACATACACTACTTCTAGTAAAGTTGTCCATTTTTCCTATGTAGTTTGCGGTTCCCTTTTCTAAAGATCCCAGTTCCAGTTGTTTTATCTCTGTTACTACATGCACTACTTCTAGTAAAGTTGCCCATTTTTCCTATGTAGTCTGCTCCGTCCCTTTTCTAAAGATCCCAGTTACAGTTGTTTTATCTCTGTTACAACATGCACTACTTCTAGTAAAGTTGCCCATTTTTCCTATGTAGTTCACTCCGTCCCTTTTCTAAAGATCCCAGTTCCAGTTGTTTTATCTCTGTTACTACATGCACTACTTCTAGTAAAGTTGCCCATTTTTCCTATGTAGTTTGCCGTTCCCTTTCTAAAGATCCCAGTTCCTGTTGTTTTATCTCTGTTACTACATGCACTACTTCTAGTAAAGTTGCCCATTTTTCCTATGTAGTTTGGTCGGTCCCTTTTCTAAATATCCCAGTTCCAGTTGTTTTATCTCTGTTACTACATGCACTACTTCTAGTAAACTTGCCCATTTTTCCTATGTAGTTTGGTCCGTCCCTTTTCTAAAGATCCCAGTTCCAGTCACTTTATCTCTGTTACTACATGCACTACTTCTAGTAAAGTTGCCCATTTATCCTATGTAGTTTGCTCCGTCCCTTTTCTAAAGATCCCAGTTCCAGTTGTTTTATCTCTGTTACTACATGCACTACTTCTAGTAAAGTTGCCCATTTTTCCTATGTAGTTTACTCCTTCCCTTTTCTAAAGATCCCAGTTCCAGTTGTTTTATTTCTGTTACTACATGCACTACTTCTAGTAAAGTTGCCCATTTTTCCTATGTAGTTTGCCGTTCCCTTTCTAAAGATCCCAGTTCCAGTTGTTTTATGTCTGTTACTACATGCACTACTTCTAGTAAAGTTGCCCATTTTTCCTATGTAGTTCGCTCCGTCCCTTTTCTAAAGACCCCAGTTCCAGTTGTTTTTTCTCTGTTACTACATACACTTCTAGTAAAGTTGCCCATTTTTCCTATGTAGTTTACTCCTTCCCTTTTCTAAATATCCCAGTTCCAGTTGTTTTATCTCTGTTACTACATGCACTACTTCTAGTAAAGTTGCCCATTTTTCCTATATAGTTTGGTCCGTCCCTTTTCTAAATATCCCAGTTCCATTTGTTTTATCTCTGTTACTACATGCACTACTTCTAGTAATGTTGCCCATTTTTCCTATGTAGTCTGCTCCGTCCCTTTTCTAAAGATCCCAGTTCCAGTTGTTTTATCTCTGTTATGACATGCACTACTTCTAGTAAAGTTGTCCATTTTTCCTATGTAGTTTGCTCCGTCCCTTTTCTAAAGACCCCAGTTCCAGTTGTTTTTTCTCTGTTACTACATACACTACTTCTAGTAAAGTTGCCCATTTTTCCTATGTAGTTCGCTCCGTTCCCTTTCTAAAGATCCCAGTTCCAGTTGCTTTATCTCTGTTACAACATGCACTTCTTCTAGTAAAGTTGCCCAGTTTTCCTATGTAGTTTGGTCCATCCCTTTTCTAAAGATCCCAGTTCCTGTTGTTTTATCTCTGTTACTACATGCACTACTTCTAGTAAAGTTGCCCATTTTTCCTATGTAGTTTGCTCCATCCCTTTTCTAAAGATCCCAGTTCCAGTTGTTTTATCTGTGTTACTACATGCACTACTTCTAGTAAAGTTGTCCATTTTTCCTATGTAGTTTGCTCCGTCCCTTCTCTAAAGACCCCAGTTCCAGTTGTTTTTTCTCTGTTACTACATACACTACTTCTAGTAAAGTTGCCCATTTTTCCTATGTAGTTCGCTCCGTTCCCTTTCTAAAGATCCCAGTTCCAGTTGCTTTATCTCTGTTACAACATGCACTACTTCTAGTAAAGTTGCCCATTTTTCCTATGTAGTTCGCTCCGTCCCTTTTCTAAAGACCCCAGTTTCAGTTGTTTTATCTCTGTTACTATATTCACTACTTCTAGTAAAGTTGCCCATTTTTCCTATGTAGTTTGCCGTTCCCTTTCTAAAGATCCCAGTTCCAGTTGCTTTATCTATGTTACTACATGCACTACTTCTAGTAAAGTTGCCCATTTTTCCTATATAGTTTGGTCCGTCCCTTTTCTAAATATCCCAGTTCCATTTGTTTTATCTCTGTTACTACATGCACTACTTCTAGTAAAGTTGCCCATTTTTCCTATGTAGTCTGCTCCGTCCCTTTTCTAAAGATCCCAGTTCCAGTTGTTTTATCTCTGTTACTACATGCACTACTTCTAGTAAAGTTGCCCATTTTTCCTATGTAGTTCGCTCTGTCCCTTTTCTAAAGACCCCAGTTCCAGTTGTTTTTTCTCTGTTACTACATACACTACTTCTAGTAAAGTTGCCCATTTTTCCTATATAGTTTGGTCCATCCCTTTTCTAAATATCCCAGTTCCATTTGTTTTATCTCTGTTACTACATGCACTACTTCTAGTAAAGTTGCCCATTTTTCCTATATAGTTTGGTCCATCCCTTTTCTAAATATCCTAGTTCCATTTGTTTTATCTCTGTTACTACATGCACTACTTCTAGTAAAGTTGCCCATTTTTCCTATGTAGTCTGCTCCGTCCCTTTTCTAAAGATCCCAGTTCCAGTTGTTTTATCTCTGTTATGACATGCACTACTTCTAGTAAAGTTGCCCATTTTTCCTATGTAGTTTGCTCCGTCCCTTTTCTAAAGATCCCAGTTCCTATTGTTTTATCTCTGTTACTACATGCACTACTTCTAGTAAAGTTGCCCATTTTTCCTATGTAGTTTGCTCCGTCCCTTTTCTAAAGATCCCAGATGTCCTTCAAGGATGCATCTGCAGTCCTTACAAATGGGTTGTCCTGTCGTCAGGCAGCCCTTCGGTCGGCCGGATTCCAAAGTCTGGGTCTGGCCTCGGCTGGTGTCGCACTTCACCCGACGTCATAGCTGCAGTTCTTCGGGTATAAAGGCATCAGCTGACGCCATTTTCCTCAGTCTTTCTTGCCGCGTGGCGCCCGAAGCAGAAGCTGTTCGCAAGTGCCGGTCGGTCAGAACCAGAGATTACTACTACCGAATACTACTTTGAAGACTTCTAAAAAGCTAAGTACCCCGTTGGGGACTCTTTCTTGCCTCAGCCGATGTCAGAAAAAGTGAATAACTGTTTAACTTGTGGGAAACAAATACCTCATAAAGATTTCCACTCTTACTGCTTACCTTGTTTAGGCCCAGACCACGACGTAGCAGCTTGTCTAGCCTGTGCTTCTTTTAACCGACGGACGCTTAGACGTTGGTCGGAATTTGCTGAGCAGTTTTTCGGCTCTGATTTTGCTTATATTATGCCGTGGGATCCTCCGACTTCACAAATATCCAAAAAATGCAAGGAAAAGGACTGACACTCGCGGTCCGCGGTTTCGGCCGAAACCGCGGTTAAGCCAACCACGAGTGTCTCGGTTTCGGCTGAAACTGAGCAAGCGGTTCTTCCTTCAGCCGAAAACATGCCTTCTACCGAGGCCTCTTCTAACCTGGTGGAATCGGCTTCTGAAATCCAACCTGCAGTTGCGGTTTCTCAGGAATTATCTGACACTATTCCCTTGGATATTTCAACCCCTGCACGTGGAGCTGCTAGGCCTCCTGCAGCCATGTCCATTAAGGCCTTTGCCAGGGCTAAAGCAGCTAAAGCTACAAAAACTGTGCCTGTTAAGACCCCCTCTCACAGGCCCAGCTCCAGTTCCCAAATGCTTTCTCTGGCAGAGGATCTCATTTCTTTAATCCGGGGATCCCAACCTCATCCAGACAGGGCCTCTCATCCACCTCCAGAGAAGAGGCCTAGAGCAGAGCCCCCTGAGCCAGTGTCCACAGATGATTCTTCTGATGATTCAGATAATACAGACCCTCCAGAGGCTTCTTATTCCCCTTACGAAGACTCTGATGCTGAAGAGTCCATTCCTTCTGCCTCTCCACCTGAGGAATTTTCCTTTGGGGAAACCTTGCATGCTATGAGGGAACAATTTCAGTGGCAGGGCCAAGATTTCTCAGACTCCAGGAAAAGGCTTAGAACCTTTTTGCATTTACCACAACATAGGCCTTTAGCTATTCCTCCAGTTCTTTCTGTTGTAGATGATGCATTTAATGATGCTTGTACTGCTCCTGATTCATTACCTCCGGCCCCTGCTAAGCCCGATAGGTTCTACAGGGTCCCGGACACACATCACCATCTATACAAGGCTCCTTTTGCAGATCCCGAGACTATCTCCCAGGGGCCTAAGGCTGTAGCAACTACCTCTGCTAAAAATCCCTCCCTCTGAAAGGGAATCCAGGTCATTAGAGATGGGGTAAAAGGTTTACACTTCTGCTACTCTGTCAGCTAGGGCCTTGAACTGTCAATTTCATATGATCCAATATCAAGAATTTATGCTAGACCAGTTAACTAAAACTGTCCTCTGATGAACCTTTTGATAAGAAGTATGTTCAGGAAATGGTACATAACATTCAGCAAGTTAGTAACCATTCTTTAAAATGCGGCTATGATGCACTGGAGGCTTCCTTTAGATCAGCCATGACTGGCACAGTTATCAGAAGGCATGCATGGTTGAAAGAGCAGGCCTTACCGGACCATGTCAAATCAAAACTATTAGATGCTCCCATGGACAAGGCCAATTTATTTGGTTCTCCTGCACAACAGGTACTGAAGAAGATGGAAGAGAAGGCAAAATCTGTACAAACAGTGAAAGATTTCTTACAGGTCCAACCTCCAAGGTTTAGCAGGAATTGGCCCTCCAAAAACTGGTCCTTTCCAGACTCCTCTAAAGCACAGAGAGGCAGGAATAGGCGTTCAAGAGGCAGAAACCAATCCAGGGGTGCCTACAGGGGACGCCAATGGCAGGGTAACAACCAGCGAGGCACAGACGCAGCCACCACCACTGCAACAGGACAATCACAGTGACTTGGCTCTGGCACCGCCTACCAGGGAACAACTAGAAGCACCCTTAGGCGGAAAGCTAGCTTTATTTTCAAAAAACTTGCATTACATCACAAGGGACAAGTGGATTTTGCAAACTATAGACCAAGGTTACAGGTTTCATTTCCATACTCTACCAGGAAAGAGAGGAATGCTAAACCTACCACCAACTCAAAAGGCAGAAGCTCTAAAACAAATCTCTCAACTATTAAGGATGAGAGCTGTGGAAAAGGTACCATCTATGGAACAAGGAAAGGGATTTTACTCCAGACTCTTCCTGGTACCAAGAAAAGAGAGCAAATGGAGGCCTATTCTCGACCTGTCCGCATTAAACACATTCCTCATTGTTCCAAAATTCAAAATGCTGACTCTACAGCAGCTTCTTCCCATGTTGGGCAAGGAGTCTTGGCTGGTGACTCTAGATCTCAAGGAGGCATACCTGCACGTCCCCATACGACCAAGTTGCAGAAGATACCTCAGATTTCTTGCAGGATCAGAGCATTATCAATTCTCAGCATTGCCCTTTGGCTTATCTACTGCACCCAGAGTGTTCACGAAATGCCTGGCATCAGTAATTGCTCATTGCAGGCTTCAGGGAATCCAAATTTACCCCTACCTGGACGACTGCCTGATACAAGCGGACAACAAAAACAAGCTCACAGAAGACTTACAAAGAGTCATTTACCTGCTACAAGCCCTGGGATATACAGTCAATATAAAAAAGTCAAGGCTGATACCATCCCAAAGAATAACCTTTTTGGGTGCAGAGCTGGACACATCAAAGCAAATGGCATTCCTAACTGTAGAAAAGCAAGAGCAACTACCTCTCTACTTCTTGGCATTAACAAAGCAGAACCATCTAACAGCAAGAAAAGTACTGCAAGCCCTGGGCTTCATGGCATCCTGCATAATACTGGTCCCTCATGCCAGACTACATATGAGAAAGCTACAGTGGTACCTAAAGAATTTATGGTCTCAACACAAGCACAGCCTAGAAACCAAAATTCCAATAATACCATGCCTGAAGCAAGAGTTCCTATGGTGGGCTCAGGCCTGTCAATCAAACACAGGATTGCCCTTCTACAGCATTCAACCAAGCCAAACCATCACGACGGACGCCTCAGACCTCGGTTGGGGGGCCCACATGCTGGACAAGTGCATACAAGGCTTATGGACTCAAGATCAGCTGCACCTGCACATAAATCTAAAGGAAATGCTGGCAGTAAAAATGGCAATCCAGACATTCAGACCATTTCTCCGAGAAGGTCAATTGATGATAAGGACAGACAACACCACAGTTATGTGGTACATCAACAAACAGGGAGGCACACATTCATACCCTCTATGCCGGATGGCACTGGACCTATGGAATGTGGCTCTGAGCTACAACATTCAGTTACAAGCAATTTTTGTACCGGGAAAAGAAAATATTCTAGCAGACATATTAAGCAGGACTACCACGGATGCCCACGAATGGATGCTGCATCCGGACATCTTCAAAGCCATTACAAGAAAATGGGGACTCCCAGAAATAGACTTATTTGCATCCCCACGCAATCACCAGCTAAAGAAATTCTGCACAAGGACGTACCACCCACTTGCTTGGAAGGTGGACTCCCTATCTTTCAGTTGGAAAAACCTGACAGCATATGCATTCCCACCACTTCCTTTGATGCACAAGGTGCTTTTGAAGATCAAAGAGGACCGTCCAAGGATCATTCTGATAGCTCCAGACTGGCCAAGGCAACATTGGTACCCATTACTAAGGAGCATGTCTCGGGAACAAATATGGACACTACCCCTGGTTCCATTGCTGTTAACACAGAACAACTACAACATCCTGTATCCAAACCTGAAAACTCTGCAGCTGACTGCCTGGAACATTACATAAGATCAATTAACCCAAATTTATCCCAAAGGGTTAAAGACATTATCCTTGAGGCTCACAGACCCTCAACAAGAAAAAATTATGCAGCAAAATGGAAAAGATATCTCATTTGGAGTACTGCAAAGGAGAAGATGTGTCACTGGTAAACATAGCCAACATCCTGGAATACTTGGCAGAGCTCTTCCACACAGGCCTGTCCTATTCTTCCATCAAGATACATGCATCAGCTATTTCAGCAGAATACAGAGTGGATCCTCCTGTCTTCTCACATCCTCTGCTCAGGCAGTTTCTGAGAGGAATTAAAAATGTAAAACCTCCTAGGAAACCACCATTGCCAGCATGGGACTTGAACTTTGTGCTAGAAAATTGACACTTCCTCCTTTCGAACCAGCAGCAACAGCAGACTTACAATACTTATCATGGAAGACTGCTTTCCTGCTGGCAATCACTTCAGCAAGAAGGGTATCTGAACTACAGGCATTAATGGCAGTGCAACCCTTCCTGATCTTCCATCAAGATAGAGTGTCCATGAGAACAAATCCTACATTTATGCCTAAGGTGGTATCCAGAGTGTCTTTAAATCAGGCTATCCACCTACCTACTTTCTTCCCCAACCCACAGAACAGGGAGAAAGACTGTTGCATACCTTGGATGTACATAGACAGTTACGCTACTACCTGGACAGGACCAAGGGCAATAGAAAAACTGACCAGCTACTGGTAGCATATGCAACAGAAAGGGAAGGAAAAGCAATTTCAAAACAGACAATCTCCAAGTGGATAGGAAATTGCATTAGATTTTGTTACTCCTATCATGGAAAGAAAACTCCAGAGAACATCAGGCCTCACTCTACAAGGGCTACAGCCACTACCACAGCTTTCTTACGAGGAGTGGCTACCAAGGACATTATAGAGGCTGCTACTTGGACCTCCGTGCATACATTTGCCAAGCATTATAATTTACCTTTATACTCTAGATCCCGAGCAGGTTTTGCCACTGCTGTTTTGCAAGGGATCCTAACTACAGCATAATCTCTCTTTTTTTTCCTCCTCCCCTAGTTTGGCTATGGTATTCTACCCATTTGTAAGGACTGCAGATGCATCCTTGAAGGACATAGTACAGTTTTGTACCTACCATAAATGTAGATGTCCGATAGGAATGCATCTGCAGTCAGGATTACCCACCCGCCTTCCCCTCTGTGGTACTCCTAGGGTATTTACCCATCTTATAGCTAGCTGGGGGGGGATCTTTTATGGTGTATTTGTTTGTATATATGTACATACATGCTCATTTTTTGTGTTTGCTCTCTACTATTTGGAAACATTGGCATTTATCCAAATTTAGCCTTCCAAGAGGGCACCTGGCATCTGGGGCAAGAAACACTGAGGAAAATGGCATCGGCTGATGCCTTTATACCTGAAGAACTGCAGCTATGATGTCGGGTGAAGTGCGACACCAGCCGAGGCCAGACCCAGACTTTGGAATCCGGCCGACCGAAGGGCTGCCTGACGACAGGACAACCCATTTGTAAAGACTGCAGATGCATTCCTATCAGACATCTACATTTATGGTAGGTACAAAACTGTACTTTTCAGTTGTTTTATCTTTGTTACTACATACACTACTTCTAGTAAAGTTGCCCATTTTTCCTATGTAGTTTGCTCCGTCCCTTTTCTAAAGATCCCAGTTCCAGTTGTTTTATCTCTGTTACTACATGCACTACTTCTAGTAAAGTTGCCCATTTTTCCTATATAGTCTGCTCCATCCCTTTTCTAAAGATCCCAGTTCCAGTTGTTTTATCTCTGTTACTACATGCACTACTTCTAGTAAAGTTGCCCATTTTTCCTATGTAGTCTGCTCCGTCCCTTTTCTAAAGATCCCAGTTCCAGTTGTTTTATCTCTGTTACTACATGCACTACTTCTAGTAAAGTTGCCCATTTTTCCTATGTAGTTTGCCGTTCCCTTTCTAAAGATCCCAGTTCCAGTTGTTTTATCTCTGTTACTACATGCACTACTTCTAGTAAAGTTGCCCATTTTTCCTATGTAGTTTGCTCCGTCCCTTTCTAAAGATCCCAGTTCCAGTTGCTTTATCTCTATTT
>NC_056744.1:1831874589-1831912089 GCF_019279795.1 Protopterus annectens
CCTAGGGTGGAGCCAGAGGTGGAAGGTTTGGAACATTCTTCAGATTACTCAGAGTCTTGGCTGAAGACATTCAGGATTTTCCCCTTATTCTGATTCAGACGCAGAGGATTCTAGTCTTTCTGCTTCCCTCCAGAGGATTTTTCTTTTCAGAAACCCTGCATTCTATGAGGGAGCATTTTAAATGGGAAGGTCAGGATTTCTCAGATTCCCAAAAGAGGCTTAGGGAATTCTTGTTTTTACCACAACATAGGCCCTTGGCTATACCTCCTGTTTTGGATGTTGTTCAGGATGTTTTCTCTGAGGCTTCCCTTAATCCAGACTCTTTGCCTCCTGCCCCGGTTAAGCCAGACAGGTATTACAGAGTGCCAGAGGCTCATAAATATTTGTATAAGAGCTCAAGGGCTGACCCAGAAACTATTAGCCAGGGACCTAAGGGTGTCAGGGCTTCTGTTGTAAAGAATCCAGTTCCTATGGATAAAGATTCTAGAGCTTTGGATAGGTGGGGTAAAAAAGTGTATACCTCTTCCACTCTAGCAATGAGGGCTTTGAATTGCCAGTTTCATATGCTGAAGTACCAGAATTTTCTCCTTAGTCAGTTAAAATCTAAGGTAGATGCTTTGGCAGAGGGCATAGAGTGTAAGGAATTAGAGGATTTGGTTCATGCCTCTGATCAGGTGGGTAAGCATTCTTTGCAGTGTGGTTTCGATGCTTTACAGGCTTCTTCCAGGGTGGCTGCCACTGGATCAGTTATTCGTAGGCACGCCTGGCTTAAGGATCAGAACTTGTCAGAGCATGTTAAAGCTCGAATTTTGGATGCTCCCCTTCAGTCTGAAGTTTTGTTTGGTTCTCCTGTGGAGTCAGTCTTGAAGAAAATGGAAGACAAAGCTAAGTCTATGCAGACTGTTAAGGATTTTTTACAGGTGCAGCCCCCTAAGTTTAGCAGAAATTGGCCTACTAAGGGATGGGCTTACCCTTCTTCTGATTTACAGTCTAGGGGCAGATCTAGACGTGGTAGGGGCAGAGCTCATGCTCAGGGTTCTTTCAGGCCTAGGACGTGGAGTTCCCTGCACAGTCTGCAGGTGAGGGCAGGGGCCAGTCCTTTCGTAAACAGACCCAATGACCTGCATCTTCAGCTGCCAGATCCTTCCTGTCTGGCAGCTCCTCTGGGAGGAAAGTTGGCACTTTTCAGGCAAAATTGGCTTTGTCACCCAGGACAAATGGGTGTTGGACATTATAGACCGAGGCTACAAGTTTTATTTCCACACATTGCCTCCTTTCAAAGGCATGCCAGACGTTCCTCCTCAGCAAAAGGTGGAGGCTCACAAACAGATTTCTTTACTTCTACAAATGGGGGCTATCCAGCAGGTCCCTCCGTCAGAAGTGGGCCTAGAATTTTATTCTCGCCTGTTTCTTGTACCAAAGAAAGGAAACACTTGGAGGCCAATTCTGGATTTGTCTATTCTCAACACATACCTGGACATTCCAAAATTCAAAATGTTGACTTTGCAACAACTTCTGCCTCTGCTAGGCAAAGATCACTGGATGGTAACTCTGGATCTCAAAGAGGCTTATCTTCATATTCCTATCAGGCCCAGCTGCAGGAGATTCCTGCGTTTTCGGGCTGGTACTTTACATTATCAGTTCTCTGCATTGTCCTTTGGCTTATCTACTGCACCCAGGGTGTTCACAAAGGTTCTGGCTCCGGTGATAGCCTTCTTAAGGTTAAGAGGAATACAAATTTATCCTTATTTGGACGATTGCCTGATTCTTGCTCAAGACAAAGACAAGCTACTTCACCATCTTCAGTATGTTATGGCAGTGTTAAGGTGCCTAGGGTATTCTGTGAACGAAATAAAGTCCAGTCTAGTACCCTCTCAGGACATGTGCTTTCTGGGTGTGAGACTGAATACAGCCTCTCAGATGGCGTTTTTGACCCAGGACAAGCAAAGAAATCTTACCCTTTACTTCCAACATTTGTCTCTACGGTCCAGGCTGACTGCAAGGACAGTCCTTCAAGCCTTGGGGTTCGTGGCATCTTGTATTCTGGTGCTTCCCAATGCCAAACTGCATATGAGGAAGCTACAATGGTATCTCAAAAGTGTATGGACTCAACACTGCCACGATTTGGACACTGTCATTCAGATAATACCTTGCATTCAAAAGGAATTTTTGTGGTGGGCTCAGGAATGTCACCTCAACAAGGGACTCTCTGTGACCCGACCAGAGGCGGGTCAGATCTTAACGACAGATGCCTCAGACAAGGCTTGGGGAGCACACCTCAATGGAAACTGGGTTCAAGACACGTGGCCTGCCAGACTTCAACATTTGCATATCAACATGAAGGCGATGTTAGCAGTCCAATTTGCATTGATGGCTTTCAAGGATCTACTTCAACCAGGACAAGTGTTGATTCAAACAGACAACACAACTGTCATGTGGTACATCAACAAGCAAGGGGGAACCCATTCATACCCTCTTTGCAGGCAAGCTATGATTTTGTGGGAGACTGCTCTCAGTTTGCACCTCACTCTTCAGGCAAGGTTTCTGCCAGGAGCACAGAACTCCTTAGCGGATGTTTTGAGCAGACAGATGGTGGATCCCCACGAGTGGAAGTTGGATCCTCATGTATTTCGACAGTTGACAGTGATTTGGGGGACTCCAGACATAGATCTGTTCGCTTCTCCACTAAATTTCCAGTTGCCAAAGTTTTGCACAAAGATGTTTCATCCAACAGCTTGGAAAGTGGATGCTCTATCATTCAGTTGGAGCAATCTTCACGTCTATGCCTTTCCTCCTCTGCCTCTCCTTCCCAAGGTGCTCTTGAAGGTCAGACAAGACAAGCCCTCCATGATTCTAATAGCTCCAGATTGGCCTCGACAGCACTGGTACCCTCTGCTGAGGAGTTTAGTACGGGAGCCTCCTTGGCCTTTGCCTTCAATTCCACACCTTTTGTCCCAGGCAGGCAATCATTTCCTCAATGTCAGGATACAGTCCTTGCATCTGACAGCCTGGCATATTCTGTTCTAGACCCTGGAGGGTCGCAGCTTCCTCAACAAGTTTTGAATGTCATTTTGGAGGCCAGACGGCCTAGTACAAGGAAAGTTTATGCTGATAAATGGAGGAGATTTTTTCTTTGGAGCAAAGCAAAGAGCTTTGATGTTTCAGTGCCTAATTTGAGTGTTTCACTTCAGTATCTTACAGAATTATTGGACAAGGGTTTGTCTTTCTCCTCTGTAAAAGTTCATGCTGCAGCCATTTCTGCTCATTATGACTGTGACCCACCATTATTCTCTCATCCTTTGTTTAAGCAATTTCTTAGAGGGGCAAAAAACATAAGACCCCCACGGAGAGCTCCTACTCCTTCCTGGGATCTCAATTTTGTGTTGGAAAAACTTACTTTACCTCCTTTTGAACCTGCAGCTACATCTGAGTTGAAGTTTTTGTCTTAGAAGACTGCTTTTTTGTTGGCCATTACGTCTGCTAGAAGGGTATCTGAATTCCAGGCTCTAATGGCAGTTGAACCCTTCCTGATTTTTCATAAGGATAGGGTATCCCTACGTACTAACCCTACTTTTATGCCTAAAGTTGTTTCAAATGTGGCCTTGAACCAATCTATTCATTTGCCTACATTTTATGCTGATCCCCAAAATAAAGGGGAGAAAATTTTGCACTCTTTGGATATTCACAGGCAGTTGCGTTATTATTTGAGCAGAACTAAAGGGATCAGACAGTCTCAACAGTTGTTTGTTTCTTTTGCTTTGGGCTCTCAGGGGAAACCTGTTTCAAAACAAACTATTTCTAAGTGGATTGGCCATTGTATTGCTTTTTGTTATTCTCATCATGGTAAGCAGATTGCGCATCGAAGCAGACCTCATTCCACTAGGGCTACTCCCACTTCTACTGCTTTTTAAGGTGTAGCTACTAAAGATATTTTGGAGGCAGCTACTTGGAGTTCAGTGCACACTTTTTCTAAACATTATCATCTCCTCTTTATTCCAAATCTAGGGCTGGGTTTGCCACTGCAGTTTTACAGGGCATGTTAGCAGCTCCCAATGCTTTATGATTTTGCCAACCTCCCTTTACCTTTGCTTTGGGATTCTACCCACAGGTTATGACTGCAGCAATGTGAGATGAAGAACATAGTACAGTTTTGTACCTACCATAAATGTAGATGTTCGAAGATCCACATTGCTGCAGTCCAATTTACCCTCCCTCCCCACTGTAGTTTGGGGTGGTTGTGTGGTTTGGGTTGTAAATATTGTTCGTACATGGGTAGTTGGATGTTTTTCTGTTTTTGGGCTATGGCCTTTCTTTTTAGGGCCTTCTGACATCTGGGGCAAGAAAGACTGAGGATATGACGTCGGTCATGCGCTTTAGTACCACGGCGTACTGACGTCAGATCTGAGCGACCATGACCGACGCCAGCCTAACACTTTGGTATTCGGGCCGACCGAGGACAGCGGACTACCCACAGGTTATGACTGCAGCAATGTGGATCTTCGAACATCTACATTTATGGTAGGTACAAAACTGTACTTTTTATCTCTGTTACTATATTCACTCCTTGCATTATATGTCCCTACCTTTTCTAAAGGTCTCAGTTCCAGTTGTTTTATCTGTTTTACTGTATTCACTACTTGCATTATATGCTCCTACCTTTTCTAAAGATCTCAGTTCCAGTTGTTTTATCTCTGTTACTATATTCACTACTTGCATTATATGCTCCTACCTTTTCTAAAGATCTCAGTTCCAGTTGTTTTACCACTGTTACTATATTCACTTCTTGCATTATATGCTCCTACCTTTTCTAAAGGTCTCAGTTCCAGTTGTTTTACCTCTGTTACTATATTCACTACTTGCATTATATGCTCCTACCTTTTCTAAAGATCTCAGTCCCAGTTGTTTTATCCCTGTTACTATATTCACTACTTGCATTATATGCTCCTACCTTTTCTAAAGATCTCAGTCCCAGTTGTTTTATCTCTGTTACTATATTCACTACTTGCATTATATGCTCCTACCTTTTCTAAAGGTCTCAGTTCCAGTTGTTTTACCTCTGTTACTATATTCACTACTTGCATTATATGCTCCTACCTTTTCTAAAGATCTCAGTCCCAGTTGTTTTATCTCTGTTACTATATTCACTCCTTGCATTATATGTCCCTACCTTTTCTAAAGGTCTCAGTTCCAGTTGTTTTATCTGTTTTACTGTATTCACTACTTGCATTATATGCTCCTACCTTTTCTAAAGATCTCAGTTCCAGTTGTTTTATCTCTGTTACTATATTCACTACTTGCATTATATGCTCCTACCTTTTCTAAAGATCTCAGTTCCAGTTGTTTTACCACTGTTACTATATTCACTTCTTGCATTATATGCTCCTACCTTTTCTAAAGGTCTCAGTTCCAGTTGTTTTACCTCTGTTACTATATTCACTACTTGCATTATATGCTCCTACCTTTTCTAAAGATCTCAGTCCCAGTTGTTTTATCCCTGTTACTATATTCACTACTTGCATTATATGCTCCTACCTTTTCTAAAGATCTCAGTCCCAGTTGTTTTATCTCTGTTACTATATTCACTACTTGCATTATATGCTCCTACCTTTTCTAAAGGTCTCAGTTCCAGTTGTTTTACCTCTGTTACTATATTCACTACTTGCATTATATGCTCCTACCTTTTCTAAAGATCTCAGTCCCAGTTGTTTTATCCCTGTTACTATATTCACTACTTGCATTATATGCTCCTACCTTTTCTAAAGATCTCAGTCCCAGTTGTTTTATCTCTGTTACTATATTCAGTACTTGCATTATATGCTCCTACCTTTTCTAAAGGTCTCAGTTCCAGTTGTTTTATCTCTGTTACTATATTCACTACTTGCATTATATGCTCCTACCTTTTCTAAAGGTCTCGGTTCCAGTTGTTTTATCTCTGTTACTATATTCACTACTTGCATTATATGCTCCTACCTTTTCTAAAGGTCTCGGTTCCACTTGTTTTATCTCTGTTACTATAGTCACTACTTGCATTATATGCTCCTACCTTTTCTAAAGATCTCAGTCCCAGTTGTTTTATCTCTGTTACTATATTCACTACTTGCATTATATGCTCCTACCTTTTCTAAGATCTCAGTTCCAGTTGTTTTATCTCTGTTACTATATTCACTACTTGCATTATATGCTCCTACCTTTTCTAAAGGTCTCAGTTCCAGTTGTTTTATCTCTGTTACTATATTCACTACTTGCATTATATGCTCCTACCTTTTCTAAAGGTCTCAGTTCCAATTGTTTTATCTCTGTTACTATATTCACTACTTGCATTATATGCTCCTACCTTTTCTAAAGATCTCAGTTCCAGTTGTTTTATCTCTGTTACTATATTCAGTACTTGCATTATATGCTCCTACCTTTTCTAAAGATCTCAGTTCCAGTTGTTTTATCTCTGTTACTATATTCACTACTTGCATTATATGCTCCTACCTTTTCTAAAGGTCTCGGTTCCACTTGTTTTATCTCTGTTACTATAGTCACTACTTGCATTATATGCTCCTACCTTTTCTAAAGATCTCAATCCCAGTTGTTTTATCTCTGTTACTATATTCACTACTTGCATTATATGCTCCTACCTTTTCTAAAGATCTCAGTTCCAGTTGTTTTATCTCTGTTACTATATTCAGTACTTGCATTATATGCTCCTACCTTTTCTAAAGATCTCAGTTCCAGTTGTTTTATCTCTGTTACTATATTCACTACTTGCATTATATGCTCATACCTTTTCTAAAGATCTCAGTTCCAGTTGTTTTATCTCTGTTACTATATTCACTACTTGCATTATATGCTCCTACCTTTTCTAAAGGTCTCAGTTCCAGTTGTTTTATCTCTGTTACTATATTCACTACTTGCATTATATGCTCCTACCTTTTCTAAAGATCTCAGTTCCAGTTGTTTTATCTCTGTTACTATATTCACTACTTGCATTATATGCTCCTACCTTTCTAAAGATCTCAGTTCCAGTTGTTTTATCTCTGTTACTATATTCACTACTTGCATTATATGCTCCTACCTTTTCTAAAGGTCTCAGTTCCAGTTGGTTTATCTCTGTTACTATATTCAGTACTTGCATTATATGCTCCTACCTTTTCTAAAGGTCTCAGTTCCAGTTGTTTTATCTCTGTTACTATATTCAGTACTTGCATTATATGCTCCTACCTTTTCTAAAGATCTCAGTTCCAGTTGTTTTATCTCTGTTACTATATTCACTACTTGCATTATATGCTCCTACCTTTTCTAAAGATCTCAGTTCCAGTTGTTTTATCTCTGTTACTATATTCACTACTTGCATTATATGCTCCTACCTTTTCTAAAGGTCTCAGTTCCAGTTGGTTTATCTCTGTTACTATATTCACTACTTGCATTATATGCTCCTACCTTTTCTAAAGGTCTCAGTTCCAGTTGTTTTATCTCTGTTACTATAGTCACTACTTGCATTATATGCTCCTACCTTTTCTAAAGATCTCAGTTCCAGTTGTTTTATCTCTGTTACTATATTCACTACTTGCATTATATGCTCCTACCTTTTCTAAAGGTCTCAGTTCCAGTTGTTTTATCTCTGTTACTATATTCAGTACTTGCATTATATGCTCCTACCTTTTCTAAAGATCTCAGTCCCAGTTGTTTTATCTCTGTTACTATATTCACTACTTGCATTATATGCTCCTACCTTTTCTAAAGATCTCAGTTCCAGTTGTTTTATCTCTGTTACTATATTCAGTACTTGCATTATATGCTCCTACAGTTTTCTAAGATCTCAGTTCCCGTTGTTACTATAGTCACTACGTCTGATTTAGTCGGTGTAGATTTTGATTTCCATTTTCTAGTAATTGCTTTTTTGGCAGCCACTGTAATATTGAGCTAAAACATAATCATGTGGATAATGGAAAATTGTTTAGAACTATCTTAACAAGAGGTGTGAGTTTTAGTAAATTAAGACGTGTGCCATGCAAGTGATGAAGTTAGGATGTGTTTATGGAAGTCTTGCTGTATCCTTGTATGGACAACTAACGCTAAATGCAAGGCATGTTTTGCATGTCATGTACGCACATAGCCATATGTTTTTTGTTATCTGACTTGCTTTCTCACTTAAGTATACTTGTTTCAGGTGGTACATACTAGGTGTTTAAGATCTGTAGAGTTGGGGGATTGGGTTTAAATGTCATAGTCCTCACTTGTACATTGCACAACCTTCTAAGTTAATTTGACTTCTGTAAAATCAAGAGTTAAGGCCAGAAACAGATGACTGCTTACTACATCTCCATAACTTAAATGATTTTACAGTTTGTCCACAGTCAGCCCCACGCATAGGAACAGCCATCTCACACTGGGCATATTGCAGTATTTCTTGAATGCTACCAACATGAACGCACAGCTGCATGGAGATTACTTATTCAGTCGTCTTGTATTTACCAACATTCCAGATGTTCATCGTGCATACAGCTGCAGTCATTACAGATGGGTTATCCTGCCGTCAGGCGGGTCCTCGCTCGGCCGAATTCCAAAGTCTAGGTCCGGCGTCGGTTGTCGTCGCTTCTTCCCTGATGTCAGTGCGGCAGGGGTTTAAAAGAGACAGCTGACGCCATCTTCCCCAGTCTTTCTTGCCGCACGGTGCCCGAAGCAGAAGCAGTTCACAAGTGCCGGTTGGCCAGCTCCTGAGATTTACGAAAATATTTTAGCCGAAGTCTTCTTGAAAGCTAAGTACCCCATTGGGGAAACTTTTCTTGCCTCAGACCGATGTCAGACAAAGTTAATAATTGCATTTCATGTGGGAAACAAATACCGCATAAAGATTTCCACTCTTTCTGTTTACCTTGCTTAGGCCCAGACCACGACGTCTCGGCCTGCCGTTTTTGTGCTAGATTCAACAAGCGCACTATTAAGCGCCGGGCGGAGATCGCCCTTCACTATTTTGGTAAAAAATTTAATTATATTATGTCGCCGGATACTCCGACTCCAGTTTTGAGTAAAAGACGCAAAGATAAGGACCGACATACGTGGTCCGCGGCTACTACTGACACCACGCTAAGGCCGACTACCGGTTCTCCGGTTATCAGCGAGGTGCCTACACAGCCCCTGAGTACCGATGACACTACATTACCGGTGTCTTCAGTACCCGAGGTCGCAGGCTCCTTGGTCCCCATTCCTACTACAGATACCAATGCCACTCTTGGCGGGGAAACACAGAGTTCAGACAGGCCTGCCATTTCTCAAGGTATCTTCAGGCCTTCCTCCTTCTCTATTAAAGCTTTCACAAAATCTAAAGCAGCCATGAAAACCAAAAAACAGGGACCTCAGACCCCCTCTCAAGGCCCCATGCCTAAAAAACAGATGCTCAAAATGGATGAGGATTTGATTACTCTTATCAGGGGTTCTCAACCCCCCTCGGAAAAAAGGCCCAGATTAGAGGAAGACTACCCTTCCTCAGATCAAGCCTCTATTACCTCTGAACATTCTGAGGACCAGGACTATGCCTATTCTCCCTTTGAAGACTCTGATGCAGAGGAGTCTATTCCCTTGGTCTCCCCCCCTGTGGACTACTCTTTTGGGGAAACCCTACATACATTGAGGGAACACTTTCACTGGGAAGGCCAAGATTACTCAGATTCCAAGAAAAGGCTCAGGGATTTTCTCTTGCTACCCCAGCATAGGCCCCTGGCTATCCCTCCTGTTTTAGATATATTAGATGATGTGTACACAGAAGCCAGCCTTAATCCTGATTCTTTACCTCCAGCTCCTGTTAAACCAGACTGGTATTACCGGGTTCCTGATTCTCACCAGTTCCTATATAAAAGCCATACTGCTGACCCAGAAACTATTTCACAGGGTCCCAAGGGAATTAAGGCCTCTACTGCTAAAACCCATTACCTTCAGAGAGATTCCAGAGCTTTAGAAAGGTGGGGGAAAAAGGTGTACACCTCGGCCACTTTAACCATGAGGGCATTAAACTGTCAGTTCCATATGTTAAAGTATCAACAGTTTTTGATATCTCAGTTGAAAAGCAAAATGACACAACCAGAACAACCAGATTTAAAAGAGTTGCAGGATTTGTTGCATGGTGCAGAGCAAGTGGGTAAACATACCTTGCAGTGTGGTTTTGATGCTTTAGAGGCCTCATGTAGAGCTGCTGTTACGGGGTCTGTCATACGTAGCCATGCTTGGCTCAAAGAGCAAGCCTTACCAGATCATGTCAAAGCTAAATTATTAGATGCACCTCTTCAAAAAGATGTATTGTTTGGTGTTAAAGCTGAGGAGGTACTAAAAAAAATGGAGGAAAAAGCGAAATCAATGCAAACAGTGAAAGATTTCCTGCAGGTACAACCTCCACGTTTCAGCAGAAACTGGCCTTCGAAAAATTGGTCCTTTCTAGCCACGGACAGACCTCAAAGGGGCAGATACAGATGCCCAAGGGGTAGAGAGCAACCTCAAGGATCTTTCAGAGCCAGACAGTGGCAAGCACCAACCCCAAGAGGTGGAGAAGATAGATCACAGTCATTCAGAAAGCAGACACAATGACTTCTCCCTTTACCTGCCAAGCAAAGCTTTAATGGCAGCACCTTTGGGCAGAAAACTGGTATTAGTCTCAAAAAATTGGCATATTGTTACAAAAGACAAATGGATTCTGGACATTATAGACAGAGGCTACAGGTTCCACTTTCACACCCTTCCAAAAATGAGAGGCATGCCAAACCTGCCACAAAATCAAAGGGGAGAGGCACAAAAACAAATTTCAGCTCTCATGGACATGAAAGCGATTCAAGAGATACCTGCAAAAGAACAAGGTCAAGGGTTTTATTCCAGACAATTCCTGGTACCAAGGAAAGACAAAGATTGGAGACCTATCTTAGACTTATCCATCCTAAACACATATCTACAGGTACCAAAATTCAAGATGCTCACATTACAGCAGCTTCTTCCCATGCTGGGCAAGGAGTCTTGGCTGGTAACATTGGACCTCAAGGAGGCATACCTGCATGTCCCTATCAGACAAGATTGCAGAAGATACCTCAGATTTCTTGCAGGTTCAACCTATTATCAATTCTCTGCATTACCCTTTGGCTTATCTACTGCGCCCAGAGTGTTTACGAAATGCCTGGCATCAGTAATCGCCTTCTGCAGACTACAAGGGAAACAAATCTACCCATATCTGGACGACTGCCTGATCCAAGCGGACAGCAAGGACATACTGCAGCACCTGGCGTTTGTAATAAAACTGAACTTCCTGGGATACACAGTCAACAAAAAGAAATCAAAACTAATACCCTCTCAATAAATAATTTTCCTGGGTGCCAGCTTGGATACAACCACGCAGATGGCCTACCTCACGCCAGACAAGCAAGGGCAACTTTTTCAATACTTCAGAAAAATGGCAACTTACACCAGGCTAACTGCAAGGAAAGTCCTGCAGGCTCTGGGATTCATGGCATCTTGCATCTTACTGATCCCATGTGCAAAGCTGCATATGAGGAAACTTCAATGGTACCTAAAAAACTTATGGTCTCAACACAGCCACAGCTTGGAAACAATTATACCACTCATTCCATGCCTTCAAAAGGAATTTCTGTGGTGGGCTCAAGCATGCCAAAGAAACATAGCTCTCCCTTTCTGCGTACCTCAAGCAACTCAAATCATCACAACAGATGCCTCAGACTATGCCTGGGGGGCACACATGACAGATCAGTGCATTCAGGGAAAATGGTCCCAAAAAGAGAAGCACCTACACATCAACCAAAAGGAAATGCTAGCAGTGCAAAATGCTATTATGGCCTTCAAAGACCTACTGCATTCAGGCCAGCTATTGATAAGGACAGACAACACCACAGTGATGTGGTACATAAACAAACAGGGGGGAACTCATTCATACCACCTGTGCAGACAAGCCATGACCCTATGGAACACAGCACTGGAATTGCAAATTCAACTTCAGGCACAATTCCTGCCAGGGAAGGAAAACACACTGGCAGACAGCCTAAGCAGAAATATGACAGATCCACATGAATGGATGTTGCATCCTCAAGTTTTCACAAAGATAACTCAGGCATGGGGACAGCCAGACATAGATCTCTTTGCTACCCACAGAAATTACCAATTGAAAAAATTTTGTTCAAGGACCTATCATCCACAAGCCTGGAAAGTGGACGCACTTTCTTTCAATTGGACAATGTTGACAGTCTATGCCTTTCCGCCTCTTCCTCTGCTGCCCAAAGTTCTATTAAAAGCCAGAGCAGAGAGGCCGAAAATGATTCTCATTGCTCCAGATTGGCCAAGACAACACTGGTATCCGCTCCTGAAGAGCCTGACACATTCCCCACCATGGATCCTACCTCTAGTCCCTCTTCTGTTGTCCCAGCACAACTTCAAGACTCTTCACAGCCAGCTCAAAATCCTAAATCTAGCTGCATGGAGAATTCCTTGATTTCCCAACAGACCCTCCTCTCCAAGGAGGTGCAGGATGTCATCTTGGAGGCCAGAAGACCTTCTACTAGAAAAGCCTACTCCGCCAAATGGAAACGATTTTGTGCCTGGAATCAGGAAAAGGGCCAGAATCCTTGGGTACTAAATTTACCTCAAATTTTACAGTACCTAGCTGAGATGTTAAACAGTGGACTTTCCTTCTCCTCCATCAAAATCCACGCTTCAGCCATTTCTGCACAATACAACACAGATCCTCCTTTATTCTCTCATCCTCTCTTAAGACAGTTCTTCAGAGCGGCAAAGAATATAAACCCCCCAAGGAAACCAACAGTCCCTGCTTGGGACCTCAGCTTCATATTGGAGAAGCTGACCCTTCCTCCCTTCAAGCCAGCTTCTTCATCAGAGTTACAGTACTTGTCATGGAAAACAGCCTTCCTTCTGGCTATCACCTCAGCTCGCAGGGTTTCGGAGCTACAGGCCCTCATGGCTGTGCAACCTTTCATCATTTTCCATCAGGACAGAGTTTCCTTACGAACCAACCCTACCTTTATGCCAAAGGTAGTATCCAGTGTAGCTTTGAATCAGACTATCCACTTACCTACCTTTTATCCTCACCCACAAAACAAAGGGGAAAGACTACTGCATTCCTTGGACATTCACAGACAACTTCGTTATTATTTGGACAGGACAAAGCCATTCAGGAAATCCGAGCAACTCTTTGTGTCCTATGCTACAGGTGCTCAAGGAAAGGCTATTTCCAAACAGACAATTTCAAAATGGATAGCCCACTGCATGCGCTTTTGTTACTCATTTCATGGAAAAGCTGTGCATTCAAGCATCAGATCCCACTCCACCAGGGCCACAGCTACCTCTGCAGCTTTCCTCAGGGGGGTTCCTACCAAGGACATTTTGGAAGCAGCCACTTGGAGTTCAGTGCACACTTTCTCCAGACACTATCACCTTCCACTTTACTCTAAATCTAAAGCGGGATTTGCCACAGCTGTCTTGCAGGGCATCCTTGCTCCTCCTAGTTCCACTTAGTGCCTGCCACCCCTACTTAGCTTTGGGATTCTTCCCATCTGTAATGACTGCAGCTGTATGCACGATGAACATAGTACAGTTTTGTACCTACCATAAATGTAGATGTTCGAGTGCTCATACAGCTGCAGTCCAGGTTTCCCCCCCTCCATCCCCTCTTAGGACAGGCCTTATGACAAACACCTTCTCATACAACCTCTTTGGGGTATTCTTTTATGGTGTATTTGCTTGCAACTACTGTTTTTTGATTATTCTATATTGCATGATTACATAAGTTTATGTTTTGCCTTCCTTCTGGGGGCACCTGACATCTGGGGCAAGAAAAACTGAAGAAGATGGCGTCGGCTGCCTCTTTTATACCCCTGCCGCACTGACGTCAGGGAAGAAGCGATGACAACCGATGCCGGACCTAGACTTTGGAATTCAGCCGACCGAGGACCCACCTGACGGCAGGATAACCCATCTGTAATGACTGCAGCTGTATGAGCACTCGAACATCTACATTTATGGTGGGTACAAAACTGTACTTTCAGGATAATAGGGAAGCTGGAACTCGTGCCAGAAATCACAGAGTGGGCGAAAGGCAAAGAAACTATTCTTGAATGAGCAGCCAACCCATGGTAGGACATGCACACTCACTTACTCATGTCAGGTCACGCACACTCACTTACCCATGGCAGGACATGCACACTTACTTACCCATGTCAGGTCATGCATACTCAGTTACCCATGTCAGGTTAAACAAAATCACTTACCCATGTCTGGTCATGTGTACTCACTTACCCATGGCAGGACATGCACACTCACTAACTCTGCAGATCATGCACATTCATGCAGTCATGTGCACACTTACTAACTCTGCAGATCATGCATATTCATGCAGTCTCTACAGAACACCCACGTTCACTGACTCTGTGCAGGACACTCACACAGTCTCTGCAGGGCATGCACACTGACTTACCCATGTCAGGTCATGCACACTGACTTACCCTTTGTCAGGCCATGTGTTCTCACTTACCCATGTCAGGTCATACATACTCACTTACCCATGGCAGGTCATGCACACTGACTTACCCATGGCAGGTCATGCACACTGACTTACCCATGTCAGATCATGCACACTCACTTAACCATGTCAGGTCATATATACTCACTTACCCATGTCAGGTCATTTATACTCAGTTACCCATGTCAGGTCATGTACACTCACTTACCCATGTCAGGTCATGCACACTCACTTACCCATGTCAGGTCATGTGTACTCACCCATGTCAGGTCATGCACACTCACTTACCTTGAGCAGGACAACCACACTCAGACACTCCCTGCAGAACATACACATTCACTCATTGTCATGAAAACTCACTCTCTGCAGGACATGTGCATTGACACAACCTTTGCAGGACATGCGCATTGACTTATTCTTTGCAGGACATGCACACTGATGCACTATCGGCAGGGCATGCACACTTACTCACTTATGGAAGGTCATGTGCACTGACTGACTGTCTGCAAAATGTCTGCACTCATGCAATTTTATAGAGCACACTGACTCACTCTCTTACTCTCACTCACTCACTGACTCACACACTCTGTCACTCACTCACTCGGTCATTCTCACACTCTCTGCAGGACATGCACACTGACTCACTCTCTTACTCTCACTCACTCACTGACTCACACACTCTGTCACTCACTCACTCACTCAGTCATTCTCACACTCTCTGCAGGACATGCACACACTGACTCACTCTCTTACTCTCACTCACTCACTGACTCACACACTCTGTCACTCACTCACTCACTCGGTCATTCTCACACTCTCTGCAGGACATGCACACACTGACTCACTCTCTTACTCTCACTCACTCACTGACTCACACACTCTGTCACTCACTCACTCGGTCATTCTCACACTCTCTGCAGGACATGCACACACTGACTCACTCTCTTACTCTCACTCACTCACTCACTCACACACTCTGTCACTCACTCACTCGGTCATTCTCACACTCTCTGCAGGACATGCACACACTGACTCACTCTCTTACTCTCACTCACTCACTGACTCACACACTCTGTCACTCACTCACTCACTCGGTCATTCTCACACTCTCTGCAGGACATGCACACACTGACTCACTCTCTTACTCTCACTCACTCACTGACTCACACACTCTGTCACTCACTCACTCGGTCATTCTCACACTCTCTGCAGGACATGCACACACTGACTCACTCTCTTACTCTCACTCACTCACTGACTCACACACTCTGTCACTCACTCACTCACTCAGTCATTCTCACACTCTCTGCAGGACATGCACACACTGACTCACTCTCTTACTCTCACTCACTCACTCACTCACACACTCTGTCACTCACTCACTCACTCGGTCATTCTCACACTCTCTGCAGGACATGCACACACTGACTCACTCTCTTACTCTCACTCACTCACTGACTCACACACTCTGTCACTCACTCACTCGGTCATTCTCACACTCTCTGCAGGACATGCACACACTGACTCACTCTCTTACTCTCACTCACTCACTCACTCACACACTCTGTCACTCACTCACTCGGTCATTCTCACACTCTCTGCAGGACATGCACATTGACTAACTCTTTGCAGGACATGCACATTGATGCACTATCTGCAGGACATGCACATTAACTCACTCTTTGCAGAACATGCATATTGATGCACTATCTGCAGGGCATGCACACTCACTCACTCGTGGCAGTTCATGGGCACTGACTGACTGTCTGCAGAATATATGCGCTCATGCACTTTCTAGAGCACACTCACTCGCTCACTCTCTGCAGGACATGCAAACTCATTGACTCTGTGCAACACATGAGCACACACTAATTCTTTGTAGGCCATGCATCCCTATGAGCAGTTTAATTAACTTACGTATGTAATTGGGAAATGGAAGGAAATCATAGCACCTGGTGAAAATTCACAAAGTCACAGGGAAAACATTTAGACTCTGCAAAGAAGGCACCCTCACTATCACAGCACCTGGTAAAAACTCACACAGCCATGGGGAGGACATGCAGACTCTGCAAAGAATGCACCCTCGCTGTCATAGCACCTGGTAAAACCTCACAAAGCCACGGGGAGGACATGCAGACTCTGCAAAGAAGGCACACTCACTATCATAGCACGTGGCAAAACCTCACACTACCACAGGGAGGGCATGCAGACTTTGCAAAGAAGGTAACTCACTATCATAGCACCTGGTAAAAACTCAAACACCCATGAGGAGGACAGGCAGACTGTGCAAAGAAGGCACCCTCGCTATCATTGCACCTGGTAAAAACTGACACAGCCATGGGGAGGACATGCAGACTCTGCAAAGAAGGCACCTCGCTGTCATAGCACCTGGTAAAAACTCACACAGCCATAGGGAGGACATGCTGACTCTGCAAAGAATGCACACTTGCTATCATAGCACCTGGTAAAAACTCACACAGCCATGGGAAGGACATGCAGACTCTGCAAAGAAGGCACCCTCACTATCATAGCACATGATTAGTATCTATATTACTCTACTGAACATTTATAAGTTCAAATATCATATGGTCGTCACCATCTGATCAAACTTGTAAATGTTCAAAAATGTAATAAAAAAACAAAAAAAAAAGCAAAAATGAACTCCCGAACATCTCCCACACCCCCCGATATACCAAGTCCAAGATCACACTACAGTGCAGAAAAGGGAAGTCTTCCCATTCTGCGCTGTAATAGATATCTCCATTGACACACTCGCACATCGAAAAATTCAAACATATGGTGCTGACCATATGACATTCGATTTTTTCACTGTGCGATAACATGATATAGATCCTGTGGTAAAAACTCACATAGCCAGGGGGAGGACATGCAGATTCTGCAAAGAAAACACCCTCACTATCATAGGACCTGGTAAAAACTCACACTGGTGAAAGGAGGAGATGTAGACTCTGCAAAGAAGACACCCTCGCTATCAGAGAACCTGGTAAAAACTCACACAGCCATAGGGAGGACATGCAGACTCTGCAAAGAAGGTACCTCGATATCATTGCACTTGGTAAAAGCTCAAACTGTCAGGGGGAGGACATGCAGACTCTGCAAAGAAGGCACCCTCGCTGTCATAGCACCTGGTAAAAAATCACACTGCCACGGGGAGGACATGCACACTCTGTAAGGAAGATACCCTTGCTATCACAGCACCTGGTAAAAACTCACACAGCCACAGGGAGAACATGCAGACTCTGCAAAGAAGGCACCTCGCTACCATAGCACCTGGTAAAAACTCACACTGCCACAGGGAGGACATGCAGACTCTGCAAAGAAGGTACATCACAATCATAGCACCTGGTAAAACCTAACACAGCCACAGGGAGGACATGCAGACTCTGCAAAGAAGGCACCCTCGCTATCATAGCACCTGATAAAAACTCACAGCCATGGGGAGGACATGCAGATTCTGCAAAGAAGGCACCTCACTATCATAGCAGCTGATAAAAACTCACACAGCCACGGGGAGGACATGCAGACTCTGCAAAGAAGTTACCTTGCTATCATCGCACCTGGTAAAAATTCACACTGCCAGGGAGAGGACATGCAGACTCTGCAAAGAAGGCACCCTTGCTGTCTTAGCACCTGGTAAAAACTCACACAGCCATGGGGAGGACATGCAGGCTCTGCAAAGAAGACACCCTTACTATCATAGCACCTGGTAAAAACTCACACTGCCAAGGGGAGGAGATGCAGACTCTGCAAAGATGTCACCCTTAATATTATCGCACTTGGTAAAAATGCACACAGCCATGAGGAGGACATGCAGACTCTGCAAAGAAGGCACCCTCGCTATTATCGCCCTTGGTAAAAACTCACACAGCCACGGGGGGGACATGCAGACTCTGCAAAGAAGGCACCCTCGCTATTATCGCCCTTGGTAAAAACTCACACAGCCACGGGGAGGACATGCAGACTCTGCAGAGAATGCACCCTTGCTATCATAGCATGTGGTAACAACTCACACAGCCATGGGGGGGACATGCAGACTCTGCAAAGAAGGCACCTCGCTATCATAGCACCTGGTAAAAACTCACACAGCCACAGGGAGGACATGCAGACTGTGCAAAGAAGGCACCCTCACTATAATAGCATGTGGTAACAACTCACACAGCCATGGGAGGGACATGCAGACTCTGCAAAGAAGGCACCTCGCTATCATAGCACCTGGTAAAAACTCACACAGCCACAGGGAGGACATGCAGACTGTGCAAAGAAGGCACCCTCACTATCATAGCATGTGGTAACAACTCACACAGCCATGGGAGGGACATGCAGACTCTGCAAAGAAGGCACCTCGCTATCATAGCACCTGGTAAAAACTCACACAGCCACAGGGAGGACATGCAGACTGTGCAAAGAAGGCACCCTCACTATCATAGCATGTGGTAACAACTCACACAGCCATGGGGGGGGACATGCAGACTCTGCAAAGAAGGCACCTCGCTATCATAGCACCTGGTAAAAACTCACACAGCCACAGGGAGGACATGCACTCTGTGCAAAGAAGGCACCCTCACTATAATAGCATGTGGTAACAACTCACACAGCCATGGGGGGGACATGCAGACTGTGCAAAGAAGGCACCCTCGCTATCATCGCACTTGGTAAAAACTCACACGGCCATGGGGAGGACATGCAGACTGTGCAAAGAAAGCACCCTCACTATCATAGCATGTGGTAACAACTCACACAGCCATGGGGGGGACATGCAGACTCTGCAAAGAAGGCACCTCGCTATCATAGCACCTGGCAAAAACTCACACAGCCACAGGGAGGACATGCAGACTGTGCAAAGAAGGCACCCTCACTATCATAGCATGTGGTAACAACTCACACAGCCATGGGGAGGATATGCAGACTCTACAAAGACGGCACCCCCACTATCATAGGACCTGGTAAAATTCACACTGCCACTGGGAGGACATGCAGACTCTGCAAAGGAGGTACCCTCGCTATCATAGCACCTGGTAAAACCTCACACTGCCATGGGGAGGAGATGCAGACTCTGCAAAGAAGTCACCCTTACTATTATCGCACTTGGTAAAAATGCACACAGGTAAAAATGCACACAGCCATGAGGAGGACATGCAGACTCTGCAAAGAAGGCACACTCGCTATCATAGCATGTGGTTAGCATCTATATTATGCTATTGAACATTTTATAAGTTCGAATATCATATGGTCGTCACCATATGATCGAAATCGTAAATGTTCAAAAATGTAATAAAAACAAACAAAAAAAAAGTAAAAATAAACTCCCGAATGCCTTAATCAGGGGGGCATGTGGTTAGCATCTATATTATGCTACTGAACATATATAAGTTCGAATATCATATGGTCATCATCATATGATCAAACTCGTAAATGTTCGAAAATGTAATAAAAAAGAAACAAAAAAAAGAAAAATTAACTCTCAAACATCTTAAGCAGGGGGGCAAACTCCCCTGCACCCCCCACATCCCCTGATACTTAAATATACCAACTCTATGATCGCACTACAGTGCAGAAAAGGAAAATCTTCCCATTCTGTGCTGTAATGGAGATCTCCATTGACATGCTCGCACATCGAAAAATTAGAACGTATAGTGCCGACCATATGACGCTCAGTTATTTCACTGTGCGATAATATGATATAGATCCCGTGGTAAAAACTCACATAGCCATGGGGAGGACATGCAGACACTGCAAAGAAGGCATTCTCGCTATCATAGCACCTGGTAAAAACTCACAATGCCCCTCACTGTCATAGCACCTGGTAAAAACTCACACAGCCATAGGGAGGACATGCTGACTCTGCAAAGAATGCACACTCGCTATCATAGCACCTGGTAAAAACTCACACAGCCATGGGAAGGACATGCAGACTCCGAAAAGAAGGCACCTCGCTATCATAGCACCTGGTAAAACTCATACAGCCACGGGGAGGACATGCAGACTCTGCAAAGAAGGCACCCTCACTATCATAGCACATGATTAGTATCTATATTACTCTATTGAACATTTATAAGTTCAAATATCATATGGTCGTCACCATCTGATCAAACTTGTAAATGTTCAAAAATGTAATAAAAAAACAAAAAAAAAAAAGCAAAAATGAACTCCCGAACATCTCCCACACCCCCCGATATACCAAGTCCAAGATCACACTACAGTGCAGAAAAGGGAAGTCTTCCCATTCTGCGCTGTAATAGATATCTCCATTGGCACACTCGCACATCGAAAAATTCAAACATATGGTGCTGACCATATGACATTCAATTGTTTCACTGTGCGATAACATGATATAGATCCTGTGGTAAAAACTCACATAGCCAGGGGGAGGACATGCAGATTCTGCAAAGAAAACACCCTCACTATCATAGGACCTGGTAAAAACTCACAGTGGCAAAAGGAGGAGATGCAGACTCTGCAAAGAAGACACCCTCGCTATCAGAGAACCTGGTAAAAACTCACACAGCCATAGGGAGGACATGCAGACTCTGCAAAGAAGGTACCTCGCTATCATTGCACTTGGTAAAAGCTCAAACTGTCAGGGGGAGGACATGCAGACTCTGCAAAGAAGGCACCCTCACTGTCATAGCACCTGGTAAAAAATCACACTGCCACGGGGAGGACATGCACACTCTGCAAGGAAGATACCCTTGCTATCACAGCACCTGGTAAAAACTCACACAGCCACAGGGAGAACATGCAGACTCTGCAAAGAAGGCACCTCGCTACCATAGCACCTAGTAAAAACTCACACTGCCACAGGGAGGACATGCAGACTGTGCAAAGAAGGCACCCTCACTATCATAGCATGTGGTAACAACTCACACAGCCATGGGGGGGACATGCAGACTCTGCAAAGAAGGCACCTCGCTATCATAGCACCTGGTAAAAACTCACACAGCCACAGGGAGGACATGCAGACTGTGCAAAGAAGGCACCCTCAGTATCATAGCATGTGGTAACAACTCACACAGCTATGGGGGGACATGCAGACTGTGCAAAGAAGGCACCCTCGCTATCATCGCACTTGGTAAAAACTCACACGGCCATGGGGAGGACATGCAGACTGTGCAAAGAAGGCACTCTCACCATCATAGCATGTGGTAACAACTCACACAGCCATGGGGGGGACTTGCAGACTCTGCAAAGAAGGCACCTCGCTATCATAGCACCTGGTAAAAACTCACACAGCCACAGGGAGGACATGCAGACTCTGCAAAGAAGGCACCTCACTATCATAGCACCAGATAAAACCTCACACAGCCACAGTGAGGACATGCAGACCTTGCAAAGAAGGCACCCTTGGTATCATTGCACCCGGTAAAAACTCACACAGCCACAGAGAGGGCATGCAGACTCTGCAAAGAAGGCACCCTCACTATCATAGCACCTGGTAAAAACTCACAGAGCCACAGAGAGTACATACAGACTCTGCAAAGAAGGCACCCTCACTATCATAGCACCTGGTAAAAACTCACACAGCCACAGGGAGTACATATAGACTCTGCAAAGAAGGCACTCTCACTATCATAGCACCTGGTAAAAACTCACACAGCCACAGAGAGGGCATGCAGACTCTGCAAAGAAGGCACCCTCACTATCATAGCACCTGGTAAAAACTCACAGAGCCACAGAGAGTACATACAGACTCTGCAAAGAAGGCAGCCTCACTATCATAGCACCTGGTAAAAACTCACACAGCTACAGGGAGTACATATAGACTCTGCAAAGAAGGCACCCTCACTATCATAGCACCTGGTAAAAACTCACACAGCCACAGGGAGTACATACAGACTGCAAAGAAGGCACCCTCACTATCATAGCACCTGGTAAAAACTCACACAGCCACAGGGAGTACATACAGACTACAAAGAAGGCACCCTCATTATCATAGCACCTGGTAAAAACTCACACTGCCAAGGGGAGGAGATGCAGACTCTGCAAAGAAGTCACCCTTAATATTATCGCACTTGGTAAAAATGCACACAGCCATGAGGAGGACATGCAGACTCTGCAAAGAAGGCACCCTCGCTATTATCGCCCTTGGTAAAAACTCACACAGCCACGGGGGGGGACATGCAGACTCTGCAAAGAAGGCACCCTCGCTATTATCACCCTTGGTAAAAACTCACACAGCCACGGGGAGGACATGCAGACTCTGCAGAGAATGCACCCTTGCTATCATAGCATGTGGTAACAACTCACACAGCCATGGGGGGGACATGCAGACTCTGCAAAGAAGGCACCTCGCTATCATAGCACCTGGTAAAAACTCACACAGCCACAGGGAGGACATGCAGACTGTGCAAAGAAGGCACCCTCACTATAATAGCATGTGGTAACAACTCACACAGCCATGGGAGGGACATGCAGACTCTGCAAAGAAGGCACCTCGCTATCATAGCACCTGGTAAAACTCACACAGCCACAGGGAGGACATGCAGACTGTGCAAAGAAGGCACCCTCACTATCATAGCATGTGGTAACAACTCACACAGCCATGGGGGGGACATGCAGACTCTGCAAAGAAGGCACCTCGCTATCATAGCACCTGGTATAAACTCACACAGCCACAGGGAGGACATGCAGACTGTGCAAAGAAGGCACCCTCACTATCATAGCATGTGGTAACAACTCACACAGCCATGGGGGGGACATGCAGACTGTGCAAAGAAGGCACCCTCGCTATCATCGCACTTGATAAAAACTCACACGGCCATGGGGAGGACATGCAGACTGTGCAAAGAAGGCACCCTCACTATCATAGCATGTGGTAACAACTCACACAGCCATGGGGGGGACATGCAGACTCTGCAAAGAAGGCACCTCGCTATCATAGCACCTGGTAAAAACTCACACAGCCACAGGGAGGACATGCAGACTGTGCAAAGAAGGCACCCTCACTATCATAGCATGTGGTAACAACTCACACAGCCATGGGGAGGATATGCAGACTCTACAAAGACGGCACTCCCGCTATCATAGGACCTGGTAAAAATTCACACTGCCACTGGGAGGACATGCAGACTCTGCAAAGGAGGTACCTTCGCTATCATAGCACCTGGTAAAACCTCACACTGCCATGGGGAGGAGATGCAGACTCTGCAAAGAAGTCACCCTTACTATTATCGCACTTGGTAAAAATGCACACAGGTAAAAATGCACACAGCCACAGGGAGGACATGCAGACTGTGCAAAGAAGGCACCCTCACTATAATAGCATGTGGTAACAACTCACACAGCCATGGGAGGGACATGCAGACTCTGCAAAGAAGGCACCTCGCTATCATAGCACCTGGTAAAAACTCACACAGCCACAGCGAGGACATGCAGACTGTGCAAAGAAGGCACCCTCACTATCATAGCATGTGGTAACAACTCACACAGCCATGGGGGGGGACATGCAGACTCTGCAAAGAAGGCACCTCGCTATCATAGCACCTGGTAAAAACTCACACAGCCACAGGGAGGACATGCAGACTGTGCAAAGAAGGCACCATCACTATCATAGCATGTGGTAACAACTCACACAGCCATGGGGGGGACATGCAGACTGTGCAAAGAAGGCACCCTCGCTATCATCGCACTTGGTAAAAACTCACACGGCCATGGGGAGTACATGCAGACTGTGCAAAGAAGCCACCCTCACTATCATAGCATGTGGTAACAACTCACACAGCCATGGGGGGACATGCAGACTCTGCAAAGAAGGCACCTCGCTATCATAGCACCTGGTAAAAACTCACACAGCCACAGGGAGGACATGCAGACTGTGCAAAGAAGGCACCCTCACTATCATAGCATGTGGTAACAACTCACACAGCCATGGGGAGGATATGCAGACTCTACAAAGACGGCACTCCCGCTATCATAGGACCTGGTAATAATTCACACTGCCAATGGGAGGACATGCAGACTCTGCAAAGGAGGTACCCTCGCTATCATAGCACCTGGTAAAATTTCACACTGCCATGGGGAGGAGATGCAGACTCTGCAAAGAAGTCACCCTTACTATTATCGCACTTGGTAAAAATGCACACAGGTAAAAATGCACACAGCCATGAGGAGGACATGCAGACTCTGCAAAGAAGGCACACTCGCTATCATAGCATGTGGTTAGCATCTATATTATGCTATCGAACATTTTATAAGTTCGAATATCATATGGTCGTCACCATATGATCGAAATCATAAATGTTCAAAAATGTAATAAAAACAAACAAAAAAAAGTAAAAATAAACTCCCGAATGCCTTAATCAGGGGGCATGTGGTTAGCATCTATATTATGCTACTGAACATATATAAGTTCGAATATCATATGGTCATCATCATATGATCAAACTCGTAAATGTTCGAAAATGTAATAAAAAAGAAACAAAAAAAAGAAAAATTAACTCTCAAACATCTTAAGCAGGGGGGCAAACTCCCCTGCACCCCCCACATCCCCTGATACTTAAATATACCAACTCTATGATCGCACTACAGTGCAGAAAAGGAAAATCTTCCCATTCTGTGCTGTAATGGAGATCTCCAATGACATGCTCGCACATCGAAAAACTAGAACGTATAGTGCCGACCATATGACGCTCAGTTATTTCACTGTGCGATAATATGATATAGATCCCGTGGTAAAAACTCACATAGCCATGGGGAAGACATGCAGACACTGCAAAGAAGGCATTCTCGCTATCATAGCACCTGGTAAAAACTCACACAGCCATGGAGAGGACATGCAGACTCTGCAAAGAAGGTACCTCACTATCATTGCACCTGGTAAAAGCTGACACTGCCAAGGGGAGGAGATGCAGGCTTTGCAAAGAAGACACCCTTGCTATCACAGCACGTGGTAAGAACTCACACAGCCACGGGGAGGACATACATGAAGAATCTGCAAAGAATGTATCTCGCTATCATAGCACCCGGTAAAAACTCACACAACCACGGGAGGACATGCAGACTCTGCAAAAAAGGCACCCTTGCTATCATAGCACCTGGTAAAAACTCACACAGCCATGGGGAGGACATGCAGACTCTGCAAAGAAGGCACCTCACTATCATAGCACCAGATAAAAACTCACACAGCCACAGTGAGGACATGCAGACCTTGCAAAGAAGGCACCCTCACTATCATAGCACCTGGT
Source organism: Protopterus annectens (assembly GCF_019279795.1). Lineage (NCBI taxonomy): Eukaryota > Metazoa > Chordata > Ceratodontiformes > Protopteridae > Protopterus > Protopterus annectens. Next base: position 1,831,900,300 of record NC_056744.1, read on the forward strand.
AAAAACTCACACAGCCACAGAGAGGGCATGCAGACTCTGCAAAGAAGGCACCCTCACTATCATAGCACCTGGTAAAAACTCACAGAGCCACAGAGAGTACATACAGACTCTGCAAAGAAGGCACCCTCACTATCATAGCACCTGGTAAAAACTCACACAGCCACAGGGAGTACATATAGACTCTGCAAAGAAGGCACCCTCACTATCATAGCACCTGGTAAAAACTCACACAGCCACAGGGAGTACATACAGACTGCAAAGAAGGCACCCTCACTATCATAGTACCTGGTAAATACTCACACAGCCACAGGGAGTACATACAGACTCTGCAAAGAAGGCACCATCACTATCATAGCACCTGGTAGAAACTCACACAGCCACAGGGAGTACATATAGACTCTGCAAAGAATGCACCCTCACTATCATAGCACCTGGTAAAAACTCACACAGCCACAGGGAGTACATACAGACTCTGCAAAGAAGACACCCTCACTATCATAGCACCTGGTAAAAACTCACACAGCCACAGGGATTACATACAGACTCTGCAAAGAAGGCACCCTCACTATCATAGCACCTGGTAAAAACTCACACAGCCACAGGGAGTACATACAGACTCTGCAAAGAAGGCACCCTCGCTAAGAACAAGTACTGTAAGGCAACAGTGCTAACTGTGTGCCACCAAGCTGGCTTGTAGGAAATGTATTTAGAAAAATTATTTACTGTATAGAAAATACAAGGCAAATGACTCTTAGGGCCATTTAAACCTTGCCAGTACCCACCCTCATGCTGTATCCCCCTTCACAACAGGGGTGAAATATGTGAGTTCTTGAGTGAATTTATGGGTGCTCATCCAATAAGAAAGCACTAAAGTCAGTTTTCAGTTTTGTGTGGCTGCTGTGTTCATGAAATGCAAACAGAAAACCAAATGATCATTTTTGGCATTAAAGGAGTTCAAACCAGAGTTATAGTCAACATCATTTTAAGTGCAACAGAATGTTATTCATCAAAGGATTGTTACAGGGTCAGCAAAATTCCAGGGAGACCAGTTTCAATGTCTATGACATCTTCATTGTAGCATATAAGCAACAACGTAGCTCTGGGGACCCTCAAATGTAAGTTTACCTGCTAAAAAACAAAAGGGCTACAATCTGATTAGTATTACTAAAATTCAGCAGCCAGCCAGTTCTAGTTTCTTTGTCTCACACAAAGGGCAACTTATACTTTTAAAATTGTAACAGTTTGCTTGCTCCATTAGTATAGCAAGCAGCTTGCTACAACTTACTTGCAAGTAGTCAGTTGTGATCAGTGAAAATACCCTCGTAAACAAATGTAAAATAAAATAAAATTGCAGAAGTGAGTACTGGTACTGCGCAATATTAACAATCAATTGACATCTCCCAGTTGCACCCAGAGCAGCTTCCCCCTTGCCCCATCTTAGATACAGTTCTGCATGTAATAAGATCCCTTATATAGAGAACTTGTACACTCATTGACAACATGTTGGTGTCTACAGTTGCGTTGGGCTTATTTAGTGCAAGAATTTGTCCAATTATCCAGGTTTATTATGAAGAATGCTAGGGTGTTACTTTAATTAACTTCCAGGGGACATTTATTCCAGATGTGGGATAGATACTGGATAATACATTTGCCTTTCCTGCACATTTTTTATGCTGGCAAAGATGTAAGTCTCTAGTTGTATTATTAGTGGAGAAAGATGCAGAAATTCAAGGAGGACAGGATCCTTAACGGTACAGAACCAAAGGCATAGATCACCCCAGAACAGAAGATCAAAGAGGATAGGATCCTTAACTGTGCAGAACCAAAGGTATAGATCACCCCAGAACAGGAGCTCAAGGAGGATGGGATCCTTAACGGTGCAGAACCAAAGGCATAGATCACCCCAGAACAGGAGATCAAAGAGGACGGGATCCTTAACCATGCAGAACCAAAGGCATAGATCACCCCAGAACAGGAGATCAAAGAGGATGGGATCCTTAACGGTGCAAAGCCAAAGGCATAGATCACCCCAGAACAGGAGCTCAAGGAGGATGGGATCCTTAGTGGTGCAGAGCCAAAGGCATAGATCACCCCAGAACAGGAGATCAAAGAGGACAGGATCCTTAACGGTGCAGAACCAAAGGCATAGATCACCCCAGAACAGGAGATCAAAGAGGATGGGATCCTTAACGGTGCAGAGCCAAAGGCATAGATCACCCCAGAACAGGAGCTCAAGGAGGATGGGATCCTTATCGGTGCAGAACCAAAGGCATAGATCACCCCAGAACAGGAGATCAAAGAGGATGGGATCCTTAACGGTACAGAACCAAAGGCATAGATCACCCCAGAACAGGAGTTCAAGGAGGATGGGATCCTTAACGGTACAGAACCAAAGGCTTAGATCACCCCAGAACAGGAGATCAAGGAGGACGGGATCCTTAACGGTGCAGAACCAAAGGCATAGATCACCCCAGAACAGGAGATCAAAGATGATGGGATCCTTAACGGTGCAGAACCAAAGGCATAGATCACCCCAGAACAGGAGCTCAAGGAGGATGGGATCCTTAACGGTGCAGAACCAAAGGTGTAGATCACCCCAGAACAGGAGTTCAAGGAGGATGGGATCCTTAACGGTACAGAACCAAAGGCATAGATCACCCCAGAACAGGAGATCAAAAAGGATGGGATCCTTAATGGTGCAGAACCAAAGGCATAGATCACCCCATAACAGGAGATCAAGGAGGATGGCATCCTTAACGGTGCAGAACCAAAGGCATAGATCACCCCAGAACAGAAGCTCAAGGAGGATGGGATCCTTAACGGTGCAGAACCAAAGGTGTAGTTCACCCCAGAACAGGAAATCAAGGAGGATGGGATCCTTAATGGTACAGAACCAAAGGCATAGATCACCCCAGAACATGAGATCAAAGAGGATGGGATCCTTAACGGTGCAGAATCAAAGGCATAGATCACCCCAAAACAGGAGGTCAAGGCGGATGGGATCCTTAACGGTGCAGAACCAAAGGCATAGATCACCCCAGAACAGGAGTTCAAGGAGGATGGGATCCTTAACGGTGCAGAACTAAAGGCGTAGCTCACCCCAGAACAGGAAATCAAGGAGGATGGGATCCTTAACAGTACAAAACCAAAGGCGTAGATCACCCCAGAACAGGAGTTCAAGGAGGATGGGATCCTTAACAGTACAGAACCAAAGGCGTAGATCACCCCAGAACAGGAAATCAAGGAGGATGGGATCCTTAACGGTACAGAACCAAAGGCGTAGATCACCCCAGAACAGGAGATCAAGGAGGATGGGATCCTTAACGGTGCAGAACCAAAGGTGTAGATCACCCCAGAACAGGAGATCAAGGAGGATGGGATCCTTAATGGTACAGAACCAAAGGCGTAGATCACCGCAGAGCAGGAGATCAAGGAGGATGGGATCCTTAACGGTACAGAACCAAAGGCGTAGATCACCCCAGAACAGGAAATCAAGGAGGATGGGATCCTTAACAGTACAGAACCAAAGGCGTAGATCACCCCAGAACAGGAGTTCAAGGAGGATGGGATCCTTAACAGTACAGAACCAAAGGCGTAGATCACCCCAGAACAGGAGTTCAAGGAGGATGGGATCCTTAACAGTACATAACCAAAGGCGTAGATCACCCCAGAACAGGAGATCAAGGAGGATGGGATCCTTAACGATACAGAACCAAAGGTAGTGTGCACCCCACACGAGCCTTTAGGTAACTAAGCAACGGGATAAAGGTTCAAGACTTTCCTAGTTGATGATGGACTTTAGGACCTGTTGAGCCTTTCTAGTTACTTAATATGTTTAGAAAGGTACACCCTGAAGGGGCCATTGGCTTAATTAGGGCTCAATACAGAGAGATGATGCCTGTTTGTGAACTTGATCATATGGCTTTAGATATTAGTTGTGCTAAACAGAATGATTTTTGACTACTGTGTAGTGGTCAAAGGTGAGAGAATTATTGACATAAGTTTCAAGATCCCAGACTACTTTATCATTTTGAACTGGGGTGTTGGCTATATTGTACATTGAGGGAGAGAGTTGTTTATCAAATGGGACAGTGCAACACTTTTTTACATTTAATTGCATCCCTTTTTCCATTTACCTCTTGTTTTACAAGAGATGGTTCCTGCTATAATAAAAGGGTTTCAAATTTGTAGTAATCTGAAAATATAGTTAACTAAAGGTCCTGATTCCCAGTCTGGAGACCAGGAAAACAGATGCCAAGAAAGAAGGGGTCCCAGTTTCAACCACACACCTTTGTTTACCTTTATACTCTGAAGAGACACCTGCCAGTTATTTGTCCATGTCACCAGGTACGGATCTGATTTAAGGCACTTGGCTTATTACGGATGCCAGCATGGGGGACAAAGTTGAATGCTTTGTCGAGATCCAAATAAGTTGTGTTAAAAGGCTGACCAGTTTCTACAGCTTAAGTGACTTTATTAAAGAAGTTAAACTGAGTAGGCAGAATCTCCTTTTGACAAATCCAAACTAATGTGGGTCTAAACTGATAAGGTTTTAGATATCATAATGTGAGATCATATACAATGTATTCCATGGCTTTGTAAATCAGAGAAGTCTCTGCATCCTCAATATCAACATATTCTTCTAGTATTTACATGTTCTACACCCTTAATTTCTTACTATTGTCTACCTTAAACTAATTCTAGCTGTACTTTTGAACTTTCTGCTTGACATAATTATATAATTCTTGTCTTCATCTCTGCTTATTACTAACGTCTGTTTTTGCCACTTATAACTACCTCCTTTTTCTGTTCATATCCTATGAAATGTTAAACCTAATTACTATTATGCCTGTTCGTATCCTACTCATAACTGTTACACACCTAATTTGTCTCTATGCTTGTATTCACTAGAAAATGTTACTTTTCTACTTTAAATATTGCTGTAAGACTTTTATTACATATAGACCAATTTGTTTTGTAAAAATGTTCTCATATAAATGTTATCTGTTGTATGTGTAGGAGCTTTTCTCCCCAGGCCTCCGCTGAAAATGGGCTCACACACAGTCGTACTTTCCTGGTAAACAAAGTTAAAATTAAATAAATAAAATAAAAGTCAGGGTAATGGGTCTGTAGTTTACTGGGTCTGTGGTAGGGCCACTGTATTGTAAGGGCATTATCACTGCAGTTCACCATACTTTGGGGGCAAACCTTTACCTGAGCTCAGGTGAAACAATTTAAGGAGGGGGTCCATAAGGGCACATTTGGAGCTATTTATTAAGTATCCATGTAAGTGATCAGGTAGGCCCTGTGAAAGTAGTGTTGGTGGTAGTGCTGGTCTCAGACGCACCTTCAGTAAATGTTCCTTTGTGATATTAGGAAGTACAACAGATTCAGAAATGTGTACAATTAAGCTAGTTGTTTTAGGGGTAAAGCTTGCCTGAAATTTGCCTACTTAGTATATTTGCTGTGTCTGCTTGGTCTGAGTGGGTGGTGTAATTTTGGATAAGTTCAGAATGCTGCCTGGTGTTACTTCTTAATTTCCAGATGTAACTAAAGAAGGGCTTGTAATTATCCTTGGCTTCAGAAGCTAATTTATGCTCAGGAATTACTCTAGTAACCTCAAAAGCTGGCTTTAGTTCTTTACTGATATTCTTGATGCAGTGTTTAATATTAGAAAATTTAAATCTGTTATATGGTTTAAGAAGTCTTTTTTTCCTTTGTCAGAGTTTATTTAAACTGGTGGATTACTAGGGATTACTAGGCATTTCTGCAGTTACCTCCTACTGACACCTGTAGGCGTGAAATATATTTTTTGTTCATATTTGCATTAATAATTCCATAACCATAAAACAAAAAGCAAGGAGAGAAAATCCAGGCACCAAACATGTTTGGTGCCTGAATTTTCTCTCCTTGCTTTTTGTTTTTTGGTTGTTTTGGGTTTTTGGTTTTCATGGAATTCCATAACCATGCTACATACAGGGTATCAGAAGATTTCATCTTAAAGTACTCATGATGGCAAACACAATTGTATTGATATTTGACCTCTGTCTAATGCAGATGTTCATCGTGTTTCACTGTTGCAGTCATTACAATTGGGTTATCCTGCTGGTAGGCTACCTGCAGTCGGCCTGAATTCCAAAGTCTAGGACCGGTGTCGGTTGCTGTCACCTCTTCCCTGACGTCAGTGCGCCAGGAGTATAAAAGATGCAGCCGACGCCATTTTCTTCAGTCTTTCTTGCCGCGCGGTGCCTGAAGCAAAAGCAGTTCGCAAGTGCAGGTCGGCCGACTCCTGAGATTTTCGTGTTCAAATTTCAGATCCGAAGTCTTCATTAAAAGCTAAGTACCCCGTTGGAGAAACTTTTTTCTTGCTCCAGACCGACGTCAGAAAAAGTTAATAATTGTATTTCCTGTGGGAAGCAAAAACCTCATAAGGACTTTCATTCCTATTGTATTCCTTGCCTAGGCCCTGACCACGACGTTGCTAATTGTCGGTTCTGTGCTAGATTTAACCAATGCACTGTTAAGCGTCAGTACGATTTTGCATTTCACTATTTTGGCAGAAGATTTAATTACATAATGTCGTCGGATAGCCATCCGACTACCGCATTTCACAAGAAACTCAAGGAAAAAGAAAAGGACAAGCATCTGAGGTCCAAAACTGACGATGAGGCTACTTCTAAGCCAGTCGCCAGTTCGCCGGTTCTCAGTAAGGTGCTTTTGCATCCCCTGACGCCCACTACTTTAGAGCAGCAGGCCACTACCAACTCTCATGTGGAGCTGACTAGGCCGCTGGATACCCAAGGTATTGGAACCTCGGAAACTATTCCCTCAGATTGGTCCGGAGCCGCTAAGCAGACATCGGCTTCTGAGGGTGTTTTCAGGCATACACAGTTATATGTAAAATCGACTTCAGCTTCAAAGGCAAAGACTAAAGCACCTTTAAAGACAAAGAAATAAGTACAACAGCCACATGGACAGGCCTCCATGCCTAAAAAACAGATGCTCAAAATGGCCGAAGACCTAATTACTTTGATCAGGAGATCCCATCCCCCTCCTGATAAGAGGCCTAGGCAAGAGACAGAATATGAATCTTCAGATCAGGTTTCCATTTCTTCTGATTCCTCTTCTGATCAGGAATACTCTCTTCCTCCCTATGAGGACTCTGATGCTGAAGAATCTATCCCTTCAGTCTCTCCTCCTGGGGGTTACTCTTTTGGGGAAACTCTGCATACCATGAGGGAGCATTTCCACTGGGAGAGCCAAGATTATTCATAACCTAAGAAAAGGCTCAGAGACTTCCTTTTACTACCTCAGCACAGGCCCCTTGCTATTCCACCTGTGTTAGACATTGTAGATTATGTTTTTTCAGAGTTCAGTCTGACTCCTGACTCCCTGCCTCCAGCTCCTGTTAAGCCAGACAGATACTACATGGTTCCTGATTCACATAAATTTATTTTTAAAAACCCTGCTGCTGACCCAGAAACTATCTCTCAGGGTCCCAAAGGGGTCAAGGCTTCCACTGCAAAAAACCCTACCCCCTCTGACAGAGATTCCAGGGCACTGGACAGATGGGGAAAAAAGATTTACACTTCTGCTACCTTGGCTATAAGGGCTTTAAATTGTTAGTTTCACATGCTTAAATATCAGCAATACATTATGTCACTGCTTAAACAGAAAATGTTGACAAATTCTGAATGTGCAGAAAACAAAGAAATGCAGGATTTATTGCATGCAGCTGAACAAGTTGGAAAGCATACTTTACATTGTGGTTTTTATTCTTTGGAGGCCTCCTGCAGAGCCGCTGTTATGGGTTCTGTCATTAGGAGGCATGCTTGGTTAAAGGATCAGAATTTGCCTGATCATGTTAAAGCAAAATTACTAGATGCTCCATTACAGCATGATACCTTGTTTGGTGTTAAAGCAGAAGAGGTGTTGAAGAAAATGGAGGACAAATCAAAATCTATGCAAACGGTCAAGCATTTCTTACAGGTACAGCCTCCAAGATTTAGCAGACACTGGCCTACAAGGAATTGGTCCTTTCCAGTGTCAGACATGCCACAAAGAGGCAGATACAGATGCCCTAGAGGCAGATCCCAGCCCCAAGGCACATACAGGTCTAAACAATGGGGTGCTTCTACCTCCAAAAGCGGAGAAGACAAATCACAGCCATACAGGAAACAGTTCCAATGACTTCCCTCTGCCTGCGCCAAGCATTTATCTAATGGCAGCACCATTAGGGGGAAAACTAGCACTTTTTCATCATAATTGGAACATAATAACCCAGGGCAAATGGGTCTTGAACATAGTGTCACAAGGCTAAAAGTTTCACTTTCATACCCTGCCAAGGGCACACGGTTTGCCAGACCTGCCAAACAATCAATGGGCAGAGGCATAAAAGCAAGTTTCATCCCTCATGGACATGAGGGCCATTCAGCGAGTACCACAGCAAGAGCAGGGACAAGGATTTTACTCAAGACTGTTCTTGGTGCCCAGAAAGGACAAAGCCTGGAGACCATTACTGGACCTATCAATTCTAAACACATACCTGGATATTACAAAATTCAAAATGTTGACACTGCAGCAGCTTCTGCCCATGCTGGGCAAGAAGGCTTGGCTTGTGACCTTAGACCTAAAAGAGGCATACCTGCATGTCCCAATCAGGCAATCATGCAGAAGATACCTCAGATTCATAGCTGACTCAATGCACTACCAATTCTCTGCACTGCCCTTTGGCTTATCTACTGCGCCCAGGGTCTTCACAAAATGCCTGGCTCCAGTAATTGCATACTGCAGACAAAGAGGAATACAACTATATCCTTACTTGGATGACTGCCTCATTCAAGCAGAGAACAAGGACATTCTACTACAGCATCTGACTTTTGTAAAAAGATTACTAACATGCCTAGGGTACACAGTAAATGAAAAGAAATCAAACCTAGTACCCTCTCAAGAGATAATGTTCCTGGGTGCAAGCTTAAGTACAACTGCCCAGATGGCTTATCTAACGCCAGACAAACAAAGGCAACTGACTACTTATTTCAAACTGTTGGCAACAACGGCCCAGTTATCTGCAAGAAAAATTCTGCAGGCTTTGGGCTTCATGGCATCCTGCATTCTGCTAATTCCATATGCAAGACTGCATATGAGGAAACTTTAATGGTATCTAAAAAGTGTTTGGACTCAACATTGCCACAGCCTGGAAACAACAATTACCCTTATTCCCTGCCTGCAACAGGAGTTTCGATGGTGGGCAAAGGCCTGTCACCACAACAAGGGGCAGCCATTCACTTTACCCTCAGCCAGGCAGACATTGACAACAGATGCATCAGATTATGCCTGGGGGGCCCACATGGCAAGAAGATGTATTCAGGGCACATGGTCCTCAAGCCAAATGCATCTACATATCAATCAAAAAGAGATGCTAGCTGTTCAGAATGCCCTGACATCCTTCAAGGATCAACTTCATCCGGGACAACTACTGATAAAGACGGACAATACTACAGTCATGTGGTACATAAACAAGCAGGGAGGAACTCATTCCTATCCCCTTTGCAGACTTGCCATGACCTTGTGGGACACAGCATTGATTTACCAAGTACATCTGCAGGCACAATTCCTGCCAGGAAAGATAAATACTCTGGCAGATGAACTAAGCATAAACCTCATGGATCCCCACGAGTGGAAATTGGATCCACAAGTCTTCAGCATGATAACAAGGAAATGGGGATGCCCGGACATAGATCTATTTGCCTCCCCTCACAACTGCCAACTACAGACATTCTGCACAAGGACTTATCGTAAGCAAGCATGGAAAGTGGATGCTCCATCTTTCAGCTGGAAAAACTTAACAGTAAACGCCTTTTCACCACTGCCTCTCCTCCCCAAGGTACCCCTAAAGGTCAGACAAGAGAAGCCAAAAATGCTACTGATTGCCCCAGACTGGCCCTGCCAGCACTGTTACCCAATCCTAAGGAACCTGTCTCAATGCCCTGCCTGGACATTACCTCAAATTCCTCATTTACTGTCCCAACAAAACAATCAGATCCTGCACAGCCAACTCAAGACTTTAAATCGGGCAGCATGGCGGATAATGTAGCCATTCAAAACACTCCTCTTTCTAAAGCGGTGATGGATGTTATTTTGGAGGCCAGGAGGCCTAGTACCAGAAAATCTTATGCTGAAAAATGGAAGAGATTCTGTGCTTGGAACCAGGCTCAAGGAATTGACACGATTGTACCAAATATTCCTCAGATTTTGCAATACTTAACTGAGATGCTGGAAAAAAGGCCTATCCTTTTCATCTATTAAGATTCATGCCTCTGCCATTTTAGCTCATTACAATACAGAGCCACCTATTTTTTCTCATCCTTTACTAAGGCCGTACCTCAGAGGAGCCAAAAATGTAAGGCCTCCAAGGAGATCACCAATACCTGCATGGGACCTCAATTATGTCTTGGAAAAACTCACCCTGCCTCCTTTTGAGCCAGCCGCTACAGCTGACATTAAATTTTTATCTTGGAAAACAGCTCTGCTCCTAGCAATAACCTCTGCAAGATGAGTCTCAGAGCTACAGGCTCTCATGGCTGTGGAACCTTTTATCATTTTCCATCCAGATAGGGTTTCTCTGAGGACAAACCCGACATTTATGCCTAAAGTAGTGTCCAGTGTGGCCCTTAACCAAACTATTCACTTGCCTACCTTTTATCCAAACCCACAGAATAAGGGTGAGAGACTTCTGCATTATTTGGACGTACACAGACAGCTGCGCTTCTACTTGGACAGAACCAAAGCTTTCAGAAAGACTGAGCAATTACTAGTGGCATATGCTGCAGGATCACAAGGAAAGGCTATCTCAAAGCAGACTCTTTCAAAGTGGATAGCCCACTGCATTCGTTTCTGTTATTCACAACATGGCAAATCAGTGCCTAAGGGCATTAGGCCACATTCAACCAGAGCAGCAGCCACTTCAGCAGCCTTCCTCAGAGGAGTACCAACCAAGGACATTTTAGAGGCTGCAACCTGGAGTTCAGTGCATACTTTTACAAAGCACTATCACTTACCACTCTACATAAATCCAGGGCAGGCTTTGCCACTGCAGTTCTGTAGGGCCTCATAACCGCTCCTAATCCTATTTAGCTCCAGCCTCCCAACCTTAGCTTTGGGATTCAACCCAATTGTAATGACTGCAACAGTGAAACACGATGAACATAGTACAGTTGTGTACCTACCATAAATGTAGATGTTCGAGTGTATTCACTGTTGCAGTCCAGGTTACCCACCCATCCCCCATATCATTGCTGGAACTTATCTGTACCTCTCTATTCTATACAACCTTGGTGGTGTATTTGCTTGTAGATGAAGGAATAATTTACTTTGGTGCATGCATGCTTTATTGTCATATTTTTAGCCTACCCTTTTGGGGCACCTGACATCTGGGGCAAGAAAAACTGAAGAAAATAACATTGGCTGCATCTTTTATACCCCTGGCGCACTGACGTCAGGGAAAAGGTGACAGCAACCGACGCCGGACCTAGACTTTGGAATTCAGGCCGACTGCAGGTAGCCTGCCAGCAGGATAACCCAATTGTAATGACTGCAACAGTGAATACACTCGAACATCTACATGTATGATAGGTACACAACTGTACTCTACAGGGGTACTGAATTTGTATTGTAATAATTTTCATATTTCTCTAAATATCTCAACATTCAGGTAACACAGACAGAACTGCTTAGCCTCATATGAAAGCTCACAGCTGTATAAAGAAAATCGTGCTAGCAGTATGTGTC
>NC_056744.1:1831917089-1831975578 GCF_019279795.1 Protopterus annectens
AGGATAAGGGGTGTCGGTATATCATGAGAGGATAAGGGGTGTCGGTATATCATGAGAGGATAAGGGGTGTAGGTATATCATGAGAGGATAAGGGGTGTAGGTGTATCATGAGAGGATAAGGGTGTAGGTATATCATGAGAGGATAAGGGGTGTAGGTATATCGTGAGAGGATAAGGGGTGTAGGTATATTGTGAGAGGATAAGGGGTGTAGGTATATCGTGAGAGGATAAGGGGTGTAGATGTATCATGAGAGGATAAGGGGTGTAGGTATATCATGAGAGGATAAGGGGTGTCGGTATATCATGAGAGGATAAGGGGTGTCGGTATATCACGAGAGGATAAGGGGTGTAGGTATATCATGAGAGGATAGGGGTGTAGGTATATCATGAGAGGATAAGGGGTGTAGGTATATCATGAGAGGATAGGGGTGTAGGTATATCATGAGAGGATAAGGGATGTCGGTATATCACGAAAGGATAAGGCGTGTACGTATATCATGAGAGGATAAGGGGTGTAGGTATATCATGAGAGGATAAGGGGAGTCGGTATATCATGAGAGGATAAGGGGTGTAGGTATATCATGAGAGGATAGGGGTGTAGGTATATCATGAGAGGATAAGGGGTGTAGGTATATCATGAGAGGATAAGGGGTGTCGGTATATCATGAGAGGATAAGGGGTGTGGGTATATCATGAGAGGATAAGGGGTGTAGGTATATCGTGAGAGGATAAGGGGTGTCGGTATATCATGAGAGGATAAGGGGTGTCGGTATATCATGAGAGGATAAGGGGTGTCGGTATATCATGGGAGGATAGGGGTGTAGATATATCATGAGAGGATAAGGGGTGTCGGTATATCATGAGAGGATAAGGGGTGTAGGTATATCATGAGAGGATAAGGGGTGTCGGTATATCATGAGAGGATAAGGGGTGTAGGTATATCATGAGAGGATAAGGGGTGTAAGTATATCATGAGAGGATAGGGGTGTTGGTATATCATGAGAGGATAAGGGATGTCGGTATATCATGAGAGGATAGGGGTGTAGGTATATCATGAGAGGATAAGGCGTGTAGGTATATCATGAGAGGATAAGGGGTGTAGGTATATCATGAGAGGATAAGGGGTGTAAGTATATCATGAGAGGATAGGGGTGTTGGTATATCATGAGAGGATAAGGGATGTCGGTATATCATGAGAGGATAGGGGTGTAGGTATATCATGAGAGGATAAGGCGTGTAGGTATATCATGAGAGGATAAGGGGTGTAGGTATATCATGAGAGGATAAGGGGTGTAAGTATATCATGAGAGGATAGGGGTGTTGGTATATCATGAGAGGATAAGGGATGTCGGTATATCATGAGAGGATAGGGGTGTAGGTATATCATGAGAGGATAAGGCATGTAGGTATATCATGAGAGGATAAAGGGTGTCAGTATATCATGAGAGGATAAGGGGTGTAGGTATATCATGAAAGGATAAGGGGTGTCGGTATATCATGAGAGGATAAGTGGTGTCGGTATATCATGAGAGGATAAGGCGTGTAGGTATATCATGAGAGGATAAGGGGTGTTAGTATATCATGAGAGGATAAGGGGTGTAGGTATATCATGAGAGGATAAGGGGTGTCGGTATATCATGAGAGGATAAGGGGTGTCGGTATATCATGAGAGGATAAGGGGTGTCGGTATATCATGCGAGGATAAGGGGTGTCGGTATATCATGAGAGTATAAGGGGTGTAGGTATATCATGAGAGGATAAGGGGAGTCGGTATATCATGAGAGGATAAGGGGTGTAGGTATATCATGAGAGGATAAGGGGTGTAGATATATCATGAGAGGATAAGGGGTGTAGGTATATCATGAGAGGATAAGGGGTGTAGGTATATCGTGAGAGGATAAGGGGTGTAGGTATATCGGTGAGAGGATAAGGGGTGTCGGTATATCATGAGAGGATAAGGGGTGTAGGTATATCATGAGAGGATAAGGCGTGTAGGTATATCATGAGAGGATAAGGGGTGTCGGTATATCATGAGAGGATAAGGGGTGTCGGTATATCATGAGAGGATAAGGGGTGTAGCTATATCATGAGAGCATAAGGGGTGTCGGTATATCATGAGAGGATAAGGGGTTTAGGTATATTATGAGAGGATAAGGGGTGTAGGTATATCATGAGAGGATAAGGGGTGTAGGTATATCATGAGAGGATAGGGGTGTAGGTATATCATGAGAGGATAAGAGGTGTCGGTATATCATGACAGGATAAGGGGTGTAGGTATATCATGAGAGGATAAGGGGTGTAAGTATATCATGAGAGGATAGGGGTGTTGGTATATCATGAGAGGATAAGGGATGTCGGTATATCATGAGAGGATAGGGGTGTAGGTATATCATGAGAGGATAAGGCGTGTAGGTATATCATTAGAGGATAAAGGGTGTCAGTATATCATGAGAGGATAAGGGGTGTAGGTATATCATGAGAGGATAAGGGGTGTCGGTATATCATGAGAGGATAAGGGGTGTAAGTATATCATGAGAGGATAAGGGGTGTAGGTATATCGTGAGAGGATAAGGGGTGTCGGTATGTCATCAGAGGATAAGGGGTGTAAGTATATCATGAGAGGATAAGGCATGTAGGTATATCATGAGAGGATTAGGCGTGTAGGTACATCATGAGAGGATAAGGGGTGTCAGTATATCATGAGAGGATAAGGGGTGTAGGTACATCATGAGAGGATAAGGGGTGTAAGTATATCATGAGAGGATAAGGCGTGTAGGTATATCATGAAAGGATAAGGCGTGTAGGTACATCATGAGAGGATAAGGGGTGTCAGTATATCATGAGAGGATAAGGGGTGTAGGTATATCATGAGAGGATAGGGGTGTCGGTATATCATGAGAGGATAGGGGTGTCAGTATATCATGAGAGGATAAGGGGTGTAGGTATATCATGAGAGGATAAGGGGTGTAGGTATATCATGAGAGGGTAAGGGGTGTAGGTATATCATGAGAGGATAAGGGGTGTCGGTATATCATGAGAGGATAATGGGTGTCGGTATATCATGTGAGGATAAGGGGTGTAGGTATATCATGAGAGGATAAGGCGTGTAGGTATATCATGAGAGGATAAGGGGTGTCGGTATATCATGAGAGGATAAGGGGTGTCGGTATATCATGAGAGGATAAGAGGTGTAGGTATATCATGAGAGGATAAGGCGTGTAGGTATATTATGAGAGGATAAGGGGTGTCGGTATATCATGAGAGGATAAGGGGTGTCGGTATATCATGAGAGGATAAGCGGTGTAGGTATATCATGAGAGGATAAGGGGTGTAGGTACATCATGAGAATATAAGGGGTGTAGGTACATCGTGAGAGGATAAGGGGTGTAGGTATATCGTGAGAGGATAAGGGGTGTAGGTATATCATGAGAGGATAAGGGGTGTCGGTATATCATGGGAGGATAAGGCGTGTAGGTATATCATGAGAGGATAAGGGGTGTAGGTATATCATGAGAGGATAAGGGGAGTCGGTATATCATGAGATCATAAGGGGTGTCGGTATATCATGAGAGGATAAGGGGTGTAGGTATATCATGAGAGGATAAGGGGTGTAAGTATATCATGAGAGGATAGGGGTGTTGGTATATTATGAGAGGATAAGGGATGTCGGTATATCATGAGAGGATAGGGGTGTAGGTATATCATGAGAGGATAAGGTGTGTAGGTATATCATTAGAGGATAAAGGGTGTCAGTATATCATGAGAGGATAAGGGGTGTAGGTATATCATGAGAGGATAAGGGGTGTCGGTATATCATGAGAGGATAAGGGGTGTAAGTATATCATGAGAGGATAAGGGGTGTAGGTATATCGTGAGAGGATAAGGGGTGTCGGTATATCATCAGAGGATAAGGGGTGTAAGTATATCATGAAAGGATAAGGCATGTAGGTATATCATGAGAGGATAAGGCGTGTAGGTACATCATGAGAGGATAAGGGGTGTCAGTATATCATGAGAGGATAAGGGGTGTAGGTACATCATGAGAGGATAAGGGGTGTAAGTATATCATGAGAGGATAAGGCGTGTAGGTATATCATGAGAGGATAAGACGTGTAGGTACATCATGAGAGGATAAGGGGTGTCAGTATATCATGAGAGGATAAGGGGTGTAGGTATATCATGAGAGGATAGGGGTGTCGGTATATCATGAGAGGATAGGGGTGTCAGTATATCATGAGAGGATAAGGGGTGTAGGTATATCATGAGTGGATAAGGGGTGTAGGTATATCATGAGAGGGTAAGGGGTGTAGGTATATCATGAGAGGATAAGGGGTGTCGGTATATCATGAGAGGATAATGGGTGTCGGTATGTCATGAGAGGATAAGGGGTGTAGGTATATCATGAGAGGATAAGGCGTGTAGGTATATCATGAGAGGATAAGGGGTGTCGGTATATCATGAGAGGATAAGGGGTGTCGGTATATCATGAGAGGATAAGGGGTGTAGGTATATCATGAGAGGATAAGGCGTGTAGGTATATCATGAGAGGATAAGGGGTGTCGGTATATCATGAGAGGATAAGGGGTGTCGGTATATCATGAGAGGATAAGGGGTGTAGGTATATCATGAGAGGATAAGGGGTGTAGGTACATCATGAGAATATAAGGGGTGTAGGTACATCGTGAGAGGATAAGGGGTGTAGGTATATCGTGAGAGGATAAGGGGTGTAGGTATATCGTGAGAGGATAAGGGGTGTCGGTATATCATGGGAGGATAAGGCGTGTAGGTATATCATGAGAGGATAAGGGGTGTAGGTATATCATGAGAGGGTAAGGGGAGTCGGTATATCATGAGAGGATAAGGGGTGTAGGTATATCATGAGAGGATAATGGGTGTAAGTATATCATGAGAGGATAGGGGTGTTGGTATATCATGAGAGGATAAGGGATGTCGGTATATCATGAGAGGATAGGGGTGTAGGTATATCATGAGAGGATAAGGCGTGTAGGTATATCATGAGAGGAAAAAGGGTGTCAGTATATCATGAGAGGATAAGGGGTGTAGGTATATCATGAGAGGATAAGGGGTGTCGGTATATCATGAGAGGATAAGGGGTGTCGGTATATCATGAGAGGATAAGGGGTGTCGGTATGTCATGAGAGGATAAGGCGTGTAGGTATATCATGAGAGGATAAGGGGTGTCAGTATATCATGAGAGGATAAGGGGTGTAGGTGTATCATGAGAGGATAAGGGGTGTCAGTATATCATGAGAGGATAAGGGGTGTCGGTATATCATGAGAGGATAAGGCGTGTAGGTATATCATGAGAGGATAAGGGGTGTCGGTATATCATGAGAGGATAAGGGGTGTCGGTATGTCATGAGAGGATAAGGGGTGTAGGTATATCATGAGAGCATAAGGGGTGTCGGTATATCATGAGAGGATAAGGGATGTAGGTATATTATGAGAGGATAAGGGGTGTAGGTATATCATGAGAGGATAAGGGGTGTAGGTATATTATGAGAGGATAGCGGTGTAGGTATATCATGAGAGGATAAGGGGTGTAGGTATATCATGAGAGGATAAGGGGTGTAGGTATATCATGACAGCATAAGGGGTATAGGTATATCATGAGAGGATAAGGGGTGTAGGTATATCATGAGAGGATAAGGGATGTCGGTATATCATGAGAGGATAAGGGGTGTAGGTATATCATGAGAGGATAAGGGGTCTAGGTATATCATGAGAGGATAAGGGGTGTAGGTATATCGTGAGAGGATAAGGGGTGTAGGTATATCATGAGAGCATTAGGGGTGTAGGTATATCATGAGAGGATAAGGGGTGTAGGTATATCATGAGAGGATAAGGGATGTCGGTATATCATGAGAGGATAAGGGGTGTAGGTATATCATGAGAGGATAAGGGGTTTAGGTATATCATGAGAGGATAAGGGGTGTAGGTATATCGTGAGAGGATAAGGGTTGTAGGTATATCAAGAGAGCATAAGGGGTGTAGGTATATCATGAGAGGATAAGGGGTCTAGGTATATCATGAGAGGATAAGGGGTGTAGGTATATCGTGAGAGGATAAGGTGTGTAGGTATATCATGAGAGGATAAGGGGTGTAGGTATATCATGAGAGGATAAGGGGTGTCGGTATATCATGAGAGGATAAGGGGTGTAAGTATATCATGAGAGGATAAGGGGTGTAGGTATATCATGAGAGGATAAGGGGTGTTGGTATATCATCAGAGAATAAGGGGTGTAAGTATATCATGAGAGGATAAGGCGTGTAGGTATATCATGAGAGGATAAGGGGTGGAGGTATATCATGAGAGGATAAGGGGTGTCTGTATATCATGAGAGGATAAGGGGTGTAAGTATATCATGAGAGGATAAGGCATGTAGGTACATCATGAGTGGATAAGGGGTGTAAGTATATCATGAGAGGATAAGGCGTGTAGGTATATCATGAGAGGATAAGGCGTGTAGGTATATCATTAGAGGATAAAGGGTGTCAGTATATCATGAGAGGATAAGGGGTGTAGGTATATCATGAGAGGATAAGGGGTGTCGGTATATCATGAGAGGATAAGGGGTGTAAGTATATCATGAGAGGATAAGGGGTGTAGGTATATCGTGAGAGGATAAGGGGTGTCGGTATATCATCAGAGGATAAGGGGTGTAAGTATATCATGAGAGGATAAGGCATGTAGGTATATCATGAGAGGATAAGGCGTGTAGGTACATCATGAGAGGATAAGGGTTGTCAGTATATCATGAGAGGATAAGGGGTGTAGGTACATCATGAGAGGATAAGGGGTGTAAGTATATCATGAGAGGATAAGGCGTGTAGGTATATCATGAGAGGATAAGGCGTGTAGGTACATCATGAGAGGATAAGGGGTGTCAGTATATCATGAGAGGATAAGGGGTGTAGGTATATCATGAGAGGATAGGGGTGTCGGTATATCATGAGAGGATAGGGGTGTCAGTATATCATGAGAGGATAAGGGGTGTAGGTATATCATGAGAGGATAAGGGGTGTAGGTATATCATGAGAGGGTAAGGGGTGTAGGTATATCATGAGAGGATAAGGGGTGTCGGTATATCATGAGAGGATAATGGGTGTCGGTATATCATGAGAGGATAAGGGGTGTAGGTATATCATGAGAGGATAAGGCGTGTAGGTATATCATGAGAGGATAAGGTGTCGGTATATCATGAGAGGATAAGGGTGTCGGTATATCATGAGAGGATAAGGGGTGTAGGTATATCATGAGAGGATAAGGCGTGTAGGTATATCATGAGAGGATAAGGGGTGTCGGTATATCATGAGAGGATAAGGGGTGTCGGTATATCATGAGAGGATAAGGGGTGTAGGTATATCATGAGAGGATAAGGGGTGTAGGTACATCATGAGAATATAAGGGGTTTAGGTATATCATGAGAGGATAAGGGGTGTAGGTATATCGTGAGAGGATAAGGGTTGTAGGTATATCAAGAGAGCATAAGGGGTGTAGGTATATCATGAGAGGATAAGGGGTCTAGGTATATCATGAGAGGATAAGGGGTGTAGGTATATCGTGAGAGGATAAGGGGTGTAGGTATATCATGAGAGGATAAGGGGTGTAGGTATATCATGAGAGGATAAGGGGTGTCGGTATATCATGAGAGGATAAGGGGTGTAAGTATATCATGAGAGGATAAGGGGTGTAGGTATATCATGAGAGGATAAGGGGTGTCGGTATATCATCAGAGGATAAGGGGTGTAAGTATATCATGAGAGGATAAGGCGTGTAGGTATATCATGAGAGGATAAGGGGTGGAGGTATATCATGAGAGGATAAGGGGTGTCTGTATATCATGAGAGGATAAGGGGTGTAAGTATATCATGAGAGGATAAGGCGTGTAGGTACATCATGAGTGGATAAGGGTTGTAAGTATATCATGAGAGGATAAGGCGTGTAGGTATATCATGAGAGGATAAGGCATGTAGGTACATCATGAGAGGATAAGGGGTGTCAGTATATCATGAGAGGATAAGGGGTGTAGGTATATCATGAGAGGATAAGGGGTGTAGGTATATCATGAGAGGGTAAGGGGTGTAGGTATATCATGAGAGGATAAGGGGTGTTGGTATATCATGAGAGGATAAGGGGTGTCGGTATATCATGAGAGGATAAGGGGTGTAGGTATATCATGAGAGGATAAGGCGTGTAGGTATATCATGAGAGGATAAGGTGTCGTATATCATGAGAGGATAAGGGGTGTCGGTATATCATGAGAGGATAAGGGGTGTAGGTATATCATGAGAGGATAAGGCGTGTAGGTATATCATGAGAGGATAAGGGGTGTCGGTATATCATGAGAGGATAAGGGGTGTCGGTATATCATGAGAGGATAAGGGGTGTAGGTATATCATGAGAGGATAAGGGGTGTAGGTATATCGTGAGAGGATAAGGGGTGTCGGTATATCATGGGAGGATAAGGCGTGTAGGTATATTATGAGAGGATAAGGGGTGTAGGTATATCATGAGAGGATAAGGGGTGTAGGTATATCATGAGAGGATAAGGGGTGTTGGTGTATCATGAGAGTATAAGGGGTGTAGGTGTATCATGAGTGGATAAGGGGTGTCGGTATATCATGAGAGGATAAGGGGTATAGGTATATCATGAGAGGATAAGGGGTGTCGGTATATCATGAGAGGATAAGGGGTGTCGGTATATCATGAGAGGATAAGGGGTGTCGGTATATCATGAGAGGATAAGGGGTGTAGGTATATCACGAGAGGATAAGGGGTGTAGGTATATCACGAGAGGATAGGGGTGTAGGTATATCATGAGAGGATAAGGGGTGTAGGTATATCATGAGAGGATAGGGGTGTAGGTATATCATGAGAGGATAAGGGATGTCGGTATATCATGAAAGGATATGGCGTGTACGTATATCATGAGAGGATAAGGGGTGTCGGTATATCTTGAGAGGATAAGGGATGTCGGTATATCATGAAAGGATAAGGCGTGTACGTATATCATGAGAGGATAAGGGGTGTCGGTATATCATGAGAGGATAAGGGGTGTAGGTATATCATGAAAGGATAAGGGGTGTAGGTATATCATGAGAGGATAAGGGGTGTCGGTATATCATGAGAGGATAGGGGTGTAGGTACATTATGAGAGGATAAGGGGTGTAGGTGTATCATGAGAGGATAAGGGGTGTCGGTATATCACGAGAGGATAGGGGTGTAGGTATATCATGAGAGGATAAGGGGTGTCGGTATATCATGAGAGGATAAGGCGTGTAGGTATATCATGAGAGGATAAGGGGTGTCGGTATATCATGAGAGGATAAGGCGTGTAGGTATATCACATTCTACTTGAGTATGTTTACTTCATGCTTGGGAAAACACTGTACTGTGTAGATTGTTTGCACTAAATGGTTGAGCTGTATAGAGAAGGGTTACTTTGCAAGCAAAATGTTTCTTTGTTAACCGCATAGTATGTTGGGCACCTCTGTTTATGGTCATGTACACTGTGGTAAACCTTTTTTTCCTACATATTTGGCAATAAAAAATTATTTCAAAATGTATCTGTATTTATTATAGTGCAGGTCAGTATAGTACCGACACGCATGCAGTTACTTACGCTGCTTGGCTCAGTTATTGTTAACCTGTAAATGGCATCCTACTGTGCTCTATCACTTTGCAGTCCATACATGACATTAAATCCCTACTGTGCTCTATCACCCTGCAGTCCATACGTGACTTTAAATCCCTACTGTGCTCTATCACCCTGCAGTCCATATGTGACTTTAAATCCCTACTGCTCTCTATCACCCTGCAGTCCATATGTGATTTTGAATCCCTACGGCGCTCTATCACCCTGCAGTCCATACGTGACTTTAAATCCCTACTGCGCTCTATCACCTTGCAGTCTATACGTGACTTTAAATCCCTACTGTGCTCTATCACCCTGCAGTGCATACGTGACTTTGAATCCCTACTGTGCTCTATTACCCTGCAGTGCATATGTGACTTTGAATCCCTACTGCGCTCTATCACCTTGCAGTCCATACATGACTTTAAATCCCTACTGTGCTCTATCACTCTGCAGTTCATACATGACTTTGAATCCCTACTGTGCTCTATCACCCTGCAGTCCATACGTGACTTTGAATCTCTATTGTGCTCTATCACCCTACAGTGCATACATGATTTTGAATTGCATTTTTGCTGTGCAGCTCAGCATATCTGAGCAGATGTCTGTGAATTCAAACTCAAATCTCCCCCTTTTGAAAGCCCCCCATCACATACCCCCTCTACTTGTATAACTGTATCAAATGTATTCCAACTGTACAGCATCTTGGAGAAAACAAACAAGTCATGCTGATGTTATCTGGTAGTAAAATGTGACTTTGTTGAAGGACATCTGTTTCAGCCAGGTCGTCCTAGGGCAACGCTCCCAAATTAGAGTTTTGAAGCAACGTCTGATGCCCATTGATGCAGTGCACCACAAACTATGGGATTAAATGTTCTCACAGACAGTGCATTTTTTTAAACTATTGCAGGGTATTCATCATTGCAGTAGTTCTGAATGAATGGGGTAATTTTTTAACATTTGTCTGTGCTCCCGTTGCATAAAACTACAGATTTCCTAGAATCTGACAGACACAACTCAAATAAACTTGTGGTTATGTTGTCCTTTATTCACTGAATGCCATGCTGTAACAGATTTACTGTAATGTCCAGTGTTTATAACTCAGAATTCTGACCAATTACTATTATGTTAAAGGCTGTAAAGGATGCCCGAAAAGTGGGTGGCTTCTCCACAAAGATTGAAGTAGAATGCCGTACGTTGGATGAAGCAAGACAAGCTGCAGAGGCTGGAGCAGATGTTGTTATGCTGGATAACCTTTCTTCTCAGGTAAGTTACTGCAGGAAACCCGTGCATGAAAATTACCACTTTTAGTGCATTGATAAGTGTAGTTCAGTCATTATGCTGGACATCCTTCCAGATAATTTATAACGGCACTGCCATGCTTGAACTTGGAGAGTTTAGTACAGAGATGAGTGCAGCTTCAGTCCCAAAGGGATACACAGGAAATTGCTGCCACTGTTAGCCACCTTCGTACCTTATTTCTAGGCAAGCAACTAGATGTTCATCGTGTTTCACTGTTGCAGTCATTACTCTTGGGTTATCCTGCTGGCAGGCTACCCGCAGTCGGCCAGAATTCCAAAGTCTAGGTCTGGCGTCGGTTGCTGTCGCTTCTTCCCTGATGTCAGTGAGCCAGGGGTATAAAAGATGCAGCCGACGCCATTTTCCTCAGTCTTTCTTGCCACGCGGTGCCCGAAGCAAAAGCAGTTCGCAAGTGCCGGTCGGCCTACTCCTGAGATTTTCGAAATCGAATTTCAGAACCGAAGTCTTCAATAAAGCTAAGTACCCCATTGGGGAAACTTTTTCTTGCTCCAGACCAATGTCAGTAAAAGTTAACAATTGTATTTCTTGTGGGAAGCAAATACCTCATAAGGATCTTCATTCGTACTGTATTCCTTGCCTAGGCTCTGACCACAATGTCACTAGTTGTCGGTTTTGTGCTAGATTCAACAAACGCACTATTAAGCGTCTGTTTGAATTTACTTTACATTACTTTGGCCAAAGGTTTAACTACATAATGCCATCAGATCAACAGACGACCGGAATTCATAAAAAAACGCAAAGACAAGGAAAAGGACAGGCATCCGAGGTCCAAAACCGAATGCGAAGCCTCTTCTAGGTCGGTTCTCAGTGAGGCGCTTTCGCAGCCCCTGACACCCGCTACCTCAGAGCCACAGGCTGTATCCGAATCCCACGTGGAGACACCTAGGCCTCTGGAAACTCAAGGTATTGGGCCTGTGGAAACTATTCCCTCAGATGGGTCCGGAGCCGCTGAGCAGGCATTGGCTTCTAAGGGTGTTTTCAGACCTTCACAGCTTACTATTAAGTCCACTACAGCAGCTAAGGCAAAGTCAAGAACTCCATTAAAAACAAGGAAACAAGTACAGCATTCTCCTGGACAGTCATCTATGCCAAAGAAACAGATGCTTAAAATGGCTGAGGACCTAATTACTTTGATCAGGGGTCCCATCCCCCTCCTGATAAAAGGCCTAGGCAAGACACTGACTATGACTCCTCTGACCAGGTTTCTATTTCCTCTGATTCCTCTTCAGAACAGGGATATTCTCTTCCTCCCTATGAGGACTCTGATGCTGAAGAATCTATCCCTTCAGCCTCTCCACCTGAGGATTATTCTTTTGGGGAAACCTTGCACACCATGAGGGAGCATTTCCATTGGGAAAGCCAGGATTACTCTGAATCCAAGAAAAGGCGCAGAGATATTCTTTTATTGCCTCAGCACAGGCCCCTGGCTATATCCCCCCTGTGCTTGATATAGTTGATGTTTTCTCTGAATCCAGTCTGTCTCCTGATTCTTTATCCCCTGCACCAGTCAAGCCAGATAGGTACTACAGTGTCCCAGACTCTCATACATTTCTTTATAAAAACCCTGCTGCTGACCCAGAAACAATTTCTCAGGGTCCCAAAGGGGTTAAGGCTTCCACTGTAAAAAAAATCCTGTTCCCTCTGATAGGGATTCCAGAGCACTGGACAGATGGGGGGAAAAAGTTTACACTTCTGCTACTTTAGCTGTAAGGGCTTTAAACTGCCAGTTTCACATGCTTAAATATCAACAGTACCTCATGTCTTTGTTAAAACAGAAAATGCTTATAAACTCAGAATGTCCTGACAATAAGGAAATGCAGGATTTATTGCATGCAGCTGAAGAAGTGGGAAAGCATACTCTGCAATGTGGTTTTGATTCATTAGAGGCTTCTTGTAGAGCCGCAGTTACAGGCTCTGTTATTCGAAGGCATGCTTGGTTGAAAGAACAAAGTTTACCTGACCATGTTAAAGTAAAATTATTGGATGCTCCACTACAGCATGATACTTTGTTTGGTGTTAAGGCAGAAGAGGTGTTAAAGAAAATGCAAACAGTGAAATATTTCTTACAGGTTCAACCACCTAGGTTCAGCAGAAACTGGCCTTCAAAAAATTGGTCCTTTCCGGTGTCAGACAGGCCACAAAGAGGTAGATACAGACGCCCAAGAGGCAGATCTCAACCCCAAGGCTCCTACGGACCCAAACAATGGGGTGCTTCAGCCCCCAAAGGAGGAGAGGACAAATCACAACCTTTTAGGAAACAGTCTCAATGACTTCCCTCTACAGATGCCAAGCACTTAGCTTTTGACAGCACCCTTAGGGGGAAAGCTAGCACTTTTGTCACAAAATTGGCATATGATCACCCAGGACAAATGGGTACTGAATATTGTTTCTCAGGGTTACAGGTTCCACTTTCACACCCTTCCAAAAACAAAAGGTATGCCGGACCTGCCACAAAGCCAGTGGGCAGAGGCACAAAAACAAATTACTGCTCTCATGAACATGAAAGCTATTCAAAGAGTACCACAGCAAGAAGAGGGACAAGGATTTTACTCAAGACTTTTCCTGGTACCCAGAAAGGACAAAGCCTGGAGACATATACTGGACCTGTCAATCCTAAATACTTTCCTGGATGTTCCAAAATTCAAAATGTTAACACTGCAGCAGCTTCTACCTATGCTGGGCAAGGAGGCTTGGCTAGTTACGTTGGACCTCAAGGAGGCATACCTGCATGTCCCAATCAGAAAATCTTGCAGAAGATTCCTCAGATTCATAGCTGGCTCAATGCATTACCAATTCTCTGCACTGCCCTTTGGCTTATCTACTGTGCCCAGGGTCTTCACAAAATGCCTGGCACCAGTAATTGCATTTTGCAGACAAAAAGGAATTCAAATATACCCCTACTTGGACGACTGCCTCATTCAAGCAGAGAGCAAGGACATTCTACTAAAGCATCTGGCATTTGTAAAAAGATTACTAATTTGCCTAGGGTACACAGTAAACGAAAATAAATCAAAACTAGTGCCCTCTCAAGAGATAATATTCCTGGGTGCAAGCTTAAATACAACTGCCCAGATGGCTTATCTCACGCCAGACAAACAAAGGCAACTGACTCATTACTTTCAAATGATGGCAACAAAGACCCAGCTCCCTGCAAGAAAAATTCTGCAGGCCCTGGGCTTCATGGCATCCTGCATTCTACTAATTCCATATGCAAGGCTGCATATGAGGAAACTACAGTGGTATCTAAAAAGTGTTTAGACTCAACATTGCCACAGCCTGGAAACACTGTCTTTCTGTCTTTCTTTTGGCTTTTCCCGGATAGGGGTCGCCACAGCGGAACTCCGGTCTGCTAATGATTGGCAGTAGATTTTTACGTGCTGGCTTGCCGGGCCTAATGCACAACCTTCAACGAAGGAACGCCCATTTACGCATGTCGACACACAGAAAATGCTCAAACTGAGAATAATGCTAATTCCCTGCCTGCAACAGGAGTTTCGACGGTGGGCACTGGCCTGTCACCACAACAAGGGACAGCCTTTCACCTTACCCACAGCCAGACAGACAATAACAACAGATGCATCGGATTATGCCTGGGGGGCACACATGGCAGGAAAATGTATTTAGGGCACATGGCCCAAGGAGCAAATGCATCTTCACATCAATCAAAAAGGGATGCTAGCTGTACAGAATGCCCTGACAGCCTTCAAGGATCTGCTACATCCAGGACAACTATTACTAAAGACAGACAATACCACAGTTATGTGGTGCATAAACAAGCAAGGGGGCACACATCCCTACCCCCTCTGCAGGAAGCCATGACTTTGTAGAACACAGCACTGACCTATCAATTACATCTGCAGGCACAATTCCTGCCAGGAATGAAAAATACACTGGCAGACGAACTAAGCAGAAATCTCATGGATCCTCACGAATGGAAACTAAATCCACAGGTCTTCAGCATGATAACAAGGAAATGGGGACGCCCAGACTTAGATCTTTTTGCCTCCCCTCACAACTGCCAACTACAGAAATTCTGCACAAGAACTTATCACTCACAAGCATGGAAGGTGGATGCTCTGTCATTCAGCTGGAAAACTCGGACAGTCTATGCCTTCCCTCCGATGCCTCTTCTTCCCTGATGGTCCCGATTGCCCCAGTCTGGCCACGCCAGCACTGGTACCCAATCCTAAAGAACTTATCTCAAGGCCCAGCCTGGCCTTTACCTCAAATTCCTCATCTTCTGACTCAACAAAACAATCAGATTCTGCACAGTCAACTCAGAACCTTAAATCTGGCTGCATGGCAGATAATATAGCCACTTAGACCACACCTCTCTCTAAAGCTGTTATGGATGTCATTTTAGAAGCCAGGAGGCACAGCACTAGGAAATCTTATGCAGAAAAATGGAAGAGATTCTGTGCTTGGAACCAGGCACAAGGACTTGAACCACTTGTCCCAAATATACCTCAGACTTTACAATACCTAACCGAGATGCTGGACAAAGGCCTATCCTTCTCATCAATTAAGATCCATGCCTCTGCCATTTCAGCTCATTACAATACGGAACCTCCTATTTTCTCTCATCCACTACTGAAACAGTACCTCAGAGGGGCAAAAAACATAAGACTCCCCCCCCCCAAGGAGAGCACCAATACCTACTTGGGACCTCAATTTTGTTTTAGGAAAACTCACACTGCCTCCCTTTGAGCCAGCCAATACAGCTGATATAAAATTCTTATCATGTAAAACTGCTGCGCTTCTAGCAATAACTTCAGCAAGAAGAGTCTCAGAGTTACAAGCATTAATGGCAGTGGAACCTTTCATCATTTATCATCTGGACAGGGTTTCTCTAAGGACATACCCAATATTCATGCCAAAGGTAGTATCCAGTGTGACTCTTAACCAAACCATTCATTTGCCAACATTCTATCCAAATCCCCAGAATAAAGGGGAGAGACTTCTGCACGCATTGGACATACACAGACAGCTACGATTCTACTTGGACAGAACAAAAGCTTTCAGGAAAACTGAGCAACTGTTTGTAGCTTATGCTGCTGGATCACAAGGAAAGCCTATCTCAAAGCAGACTATTTCAAAGTGGATAGAGCACTGCATTCGCTTCTGCTATTCACAACATGGCAAATCAGTGCCCAAGGGCATTAGGCCACATTCAACCAGAGCAGCAGCCACTTCAGCAGCCTTCCTCAGAGGAGTACCAACCAGGGATATTTTAGAGGCTGCAACCTGGAGTTCAGTGCACACTTTTACCAAGCACTACCACTTACCACTCTACTCTAAATCCAGAGCAGGCTTCGCCACTGCAATTCTGCAGGGCCTACTAGCCTCTCCTAATCCTATTTAGGCCCAGCCACCCAACCTCAGCTTTGGGATTCAACCCAAGAATAATGACTGCAACAGTGAAACACGATGAACATAGTACAGTTGTGTACCTACCATAAATGTAGATGTTCAAGTGTATTCACTGTTGCAGTCCAGGTTACGCACCCACCATCCCCCTTTTCTTTGCTGGGACTTTTCTGTACTTCTCTATTCTATACAACCTATGTGCTGTATTTGCTTGTAGATGAAGGAAATGTTTATTTTACTATATGCATGCTTTTTGGCAAAATTTTTTACAGTCTACCTATTTGGGGGCACCTGACATCTGGGGCAAGAAAAACTGTGGAAAATGGTGTCGGCTGCATCTTTTATACCCCTGGCGCACTGACGTCAGGGAAGAAGCCACAGCAACCGACGCCGGACCTAGACTTTGGAATTCTGGCCGACTACGGGTAGCCTGCCAGCAGGATAACCCAAGAGTAATAAATTTGTTAAGTAGGTTAATTATTTTGGAATAATATAATGATATATTTTCTATTAATTAAAGTTAGCTATTTCAATTTAATTTTAGTATTGTTTATATGTAAACGGAGCAAGGTTAAATTAAGTTAATTAAATTTTACATAATATATTTATTATATTATGATATAGATTTTTTAGTATTTTACCATAATATTTGATTATTTTATCATTGTATGATTATATTTTTTTATTTTTATTGTTTATTTCATACTTAATTAAGGTCATGAGATTGGTGCATTATTTACATGATTATTTAGGTATTCATGTTTCAATGAATGTGGGTCACATTGTGATTTATGGTCATAAAGCAAAAAGTAAAATTTAATTTTAATTTTAATTCTATAATATCGAGCGATCTGACTTGTTATAACTCAAGGTTCATTTAGAAATGCTGCATTTTTAGTTGAAAAGCATTTATGATGTAGTCCAAGGACACTGGAGTACAAAATAGATTTTAAATAACATTTTAGAGGAAAAAGATTTTGTATGTCTAATTTAGGTATGTTTCTTTCAAAGCTTAAGGATTTGTTGGTATTTAAAGTTTTGGCACAAACTTTATACATAGAAGTTCCCAAAGACATTGTGTTGTTGTATTTCTGAAGAAGTCCTACATTTAGGTGGGACGAAAAACGTCTTTTTATTTGAGCATTTAAATAAAACCGGCAGTCTCCGAAGTTGTCTTGCGGCGTTTTTTCAGTAGTTTGGTGTTAGTTCGAGTTATTTATTTGGAGTTTTTGTAACCCAAGAGTAATGACTGCAACAGTGAATACACTCGAACATCTACATTTATGGTAGGTACACAACTGTACTTTCTGCTGTAAGACCTCAAGACAAGCTCCCCTCACCCCACTTTGTAAGTAGAGAATTAGTCCTACCGTGACCCTTCCACCCAAATTTCTAGGCACAGAATTGGTCCATCTGTGATGCCTTCAACTCATTTGTGGCTGTTTTTTTTTTTGGATTTACATAACTCATGCCAAGAATTTGCAAGTCGTGAAGGAATGAGTGCTTTGAAAGTGAAGAAACTTCAGCTATTTGTAAACAGCCAAGAGAAAAAATACAACTAATCAATTCCGGGAATTCTGTAACAGAAACTCCAGTAAACAGGCAGTAAACTCCTAAGGGAACAAACTGAATAGAAAAGTTAACAAAAATGAATGCTGAAAACAAATGTGATGGACTTCAGCATGCCAGTCAGAGACAGATCAGTACAGTGCAGTAACACTGCGGGGCACTGATGCGGTAATCCCCAGGGACTCCAGGTATGAGACAGTTAATTCAAGAATTTGTAGGAGGCATATTCCTAGGCCTGCTTTTAAGTACTTGCAGCAAGTTTAGAATCAGGGCTCTTTCTAGGACTCTATAACCCTGGTGGTCACTCTGCTTTCAGGTCTGAACCATAGACGATGTGAGCCAGGTGAAAATAAAAGTGGTTAGACTTGGGACCACATTTCTAATAAATGAGATGGCACCCAGCAGAAGATGTCAGATGGATAAGAACGAGAGATTAGAAAACATTATGGGAGGGTACAGAATGCTGTAGTGAGGAAGTGAGCCGATGTACATTGCAGAAGGAAAGCATATGGCTAAAAATAAATCCGCTCTGTGTGATGGAAGACAGCTTAGTGTTAGTAAGGAAAGAACAAAATGTGATTGTGTAGAGAGGCGACTGCAATGCAAATCATGAAGACGAGCAGACAGGCCTAGGTGTCACCTAGCACAAGTCCTGCTAAGGACATAAAGCCTGCACAAGGGTCACCACATTTGTATCAAAGGCAAACAGAATGTAGCCTCAAACTGATGCTATAGCAGCAGACATAATGTAGCCTCAAACTGATGCTATAGCAGCAAACATAATGTAGCCTCAAACTGATGCTATAGCAGCAAACATAATGTAGCCTCAAACTGATGCTACAGCAGACAAGGGTGAGAGTTTTATGGGAAATGAACACTACACTTCATAGTGGTCATTGGGGTCCAATATTTATGGAGGAAATGAAAGAAAGCCCAAAACTAACATGTCAAAACATGTCCAACTTTGGGTGAAAATGATTGCAATCACATTTGAGTCATAAAAATGATAAGGATGCCATTAAAGAAAAAAAGAGTCTGTAGCCAAGTTCTGCTTATTTATTTTTCGCTTACTTATGGGTAGGTTAATTGGAACACAGTTGCCCTTTTTCAGTTATGACGTTTCAGAAAAATAGCAGTAGTCACACACACACACACACACACACACACACACACACACACACACACACACACACACACACACACACACAAACAAAAAAAAAGCAGTTTTAGTTATAAGAGAAGTAAGAGTTTTTCCAGACATTGACAGAAAACACACCAAACTTTGCAGACTGCTGGATAACAGTGCTTACTTCTTGTGTAAGGCTATAAATGGATATGTGTTAGAGCAGCAAACAGCTAAAATATCAGCATTCAAAACGTTGATCACATATTGCAGAAGTGCCAGAAAATCAAAACTGAAAACATTGCACAGTATAAGTGGGTTGATTGTGTGAGATTGTGGTACAGCTGAAATGGGGGTGTTGCCAATTCTCAGCTGTAGGTGACTTCAGAGGTGATATATAAGTAGCAGGGTGTGTGGGGTGCAGAGGTGCTTGCTCCCCCTGCAAAAACATGTGTTGGCAATGTTTTCAGTTTCAGTTTTGTGACACTTTGATGTTGTGCTGTTTCACCACTATGGGATCGATGTTATAAATTTTAATATTTTGGGTATTTGATGGTCTAACATAGCTCTGTTGTAAACAGTGAAGGAACAGGAATGGATCTGTTGTAAACAGAGAAAGAACAGATCTGTTGTAAACAGGAAAGGAGCAGATCTGTTGTAAACAGGGAAGAAACAGATCTGTTGGAAACAGGGAAGGAACAGATCTGTTGGAAACAGGGAAGGAGCAGGAACGGATCTGTTGTATACAGGGAAGGAACAGATCTGTTGTAAACAGGGAAGGAACAGATCTGTTGTAAACAGGGAAGGAGCAGGAATAGATCTGTTGTAAACAGGGAAGGAACAGATCTGTTGTAAACAGGGAAGGAACAGATCTGTTGTAAACAAGGAAGGAGCAGGAACAGATCTGTTGTAAACAGGGAAGGAACAGATCTGTTGGAAACAGGGATGGAACAGAACAGATCTGTTGGAAATAGGGAAGGAGCAGGGAAGGAACAGATCTGTTGGAAACAGGGAAGGAGCAGGAACGGATCTGTTGGAAACAGGGAAGGAGCAAGAATGGATCTGTTGGAAACATGGAAGGAGCAGGACTGGATCTGTTGGAAACAGGGAAGGAACAGATCTGTTGGAAACAGGAAAGGAGCTGGAACGGATCTGTTGGAAACAAGGAAGGAGCAGGAATGGATCTGTTGGAAACAGGGAAGGAACAGATGTGTTGGAAACAGGGAAGGAGCAGGAACAGATTTGTTGGAAACAGGGAAGGAGCAGCAACGTACTTTCCAATGTCATAGGTCTTTGAGGTTGGAAGTTGTAAACCTGTTACTTCAGGAAAGAGTTGTAGTACAGTGATGTGTTACAAGGGAAGAGTAGAATGTGGGTGTCAATCACTCAAAACAAGAAAATGATCTAACTCTGTAGTTTTTGTTCTGTTTATATATTGACTGATGTAGCTCTGCGTGGATTTAATGCCTTGTATGTTATGCATAGTATATGCAGGTATACATAGTATATGCAGGTATTGTTCAAGAATTTAGGATTAGCAACAATGTATTGATGTATATTATATATATCTATATTATTAGACAGTGTATTTTTATATTTATAGGTTTTTAGTTTGAGTAGGTTTATGGTTAGATAACTATGTGTTTTTCTTGATTTTACTTCTTATCACAGACCTGTTGAAGGCTTTATTGCATGCGTTAGCTGAAGCCAATTTTAGTTAAAAGTCTTTTTATGTATATCGTTTATGTGTATGTCATGCTTTTCTTAATACCTGATCTTGGAATGTGGTGTTTTTCTTAACGAGGGTTTAGTTTGATCTAATCAGTAGTAGGGTGTGGGGGTGGGTACTTGCTGTTCTAAAATGCACGTTTACTTCCTTGTTTATATCTTTTGCCATGAATAGGCTGATATAAAATTAAACAAAACGTATATTTTCCACACCTGCTTCTAAGTATATAAAAGCTGATATGGTTAACATTGTTAAGTATTTTTTGTTACTGAGGATCGTTTGTCTGTGACAAATAAATGCTTGTTCCTTTGGAACATTACATGGGTTTCATCAGTTTTCGAAACTACTGTGACCAAGTATTTTATTGTACAATTGATGTGCATGGCTGTGCTTCCCTTGGAATACTGACCACAGTATGATGTCATGGCAGGGACAACTGTGCTTCCCTTGGAATACTGACCACAGTATGATGTCATGGCAGGGACGGCTGTACTTCCTTTGGAATACTGACCACAGTATGATGTCATGGCAGGAACAGCTGTGCTTCCCTTGGAATACTGACCACAGTATGATGTCATGGCAGGGACGGCTGTGCTTCCCTTGGAATACTGACCACAGTATGATGTCATGGCAGGGACGGCTGTGCTTCCCTTGGAATACTGACCACAGTATGATGTCATGGCAGGGACGGCTGTGCTTCCCTTGGAATACTGACCACAGTATGATGTCATGGCAGGGACAGCTGTGCTTCCCTTGGAATACTGACCACAGTATGATGTCATGGCAGGGGCGGCTGTGCTTCCCTTGGAATACTGACCACAGTATGATGTCATGGCAGGGACAGCTGTTCTTCCCTTGGAATACTGACCACAGTATGATGTCATGGCAGGGACAGCTGTGCTTCCCTTGGAATACTGACCACAGTATGATGTCATGGCAGAAACGGCTGTGCTTCCCTTGGAATACTGACCACAGTATGATGTCTTGGCAGGGACGGCTGTGCTTCCCTTGGAATACTGACCACAGTATGATGTCATGGCAGGGACGGCTGTGCTTCCCTTGGAATACTGACCACAGTATGATGTCATGGCAGGGACGGCTGTGCTTCCCTTGGAATACTGACCACAGTATGATATCATGGCAGGGACAGCTGTGCTTCCCTTGGAATACTGACCACAGTATGATGTCATGGCAGGGATGGCTGTGCTTCCCTTGGAATACTGACCACAGTATGATGTCATGGCAGGGATGGCTGTGCTTCCCTTGGAATACTGACCACAGTATGTCATGGCAGGGATGGCTATGCTTCCCTTGGAATACTGACCACAGTATGATGTCATGGCAGGGATGGCTGAGCTTCCCTTGGAATACTGACCACATTATGATGTCATGGCAGGGACGGCTGAGCTTCCCTTGGAATACTGACCACAGTATGATGTCATGGCAAGGATTTCCTGCAGCTAAACCTGAGTGAGTGCATTACTGACCGCAGTATGATGTCACGGCAGGGATTTCCTGCAGATAATAATCAACAACAAACCAGCAGAGCCAGATAATATTCCAAAAACGACAAAGGATTCAGTTTCTCAGAAAAAATTTAGTGTTGTATGTCTTGTCTTAGCGCCTCGGCCTTTACAGCCTTCAAAGAGCACAAATTTATCAAAAAACACTCCCCTATTTATACCTCAGACAATCAGTTAATCCAATTAAAAAAACAATCAATTAAATAATTATACACACATTTTTAAAAATGTTAAAGCAAACTTCTCCAATTAACTTCTCTATTTAAACGCCTTGGTGTCAATGCATCAAACTTCAATATAAATACAGTTTCTTCATAAAGTAAAACACTCTTAAGTAATCTTTCATCCCCTTTCTTAATAAATACTTCTTCCAAAATAGTAGCTTGCAGTAAATTAGCATCACCATTGGATGCTATAGGACTTTCCAATCTCCCCTTCTTTATGTCTCAGATAAACCTGAGCGAGTGCATTACTGACCACAGTATGATGTCATGGCAGGTATTTCCTGCAGATAAACCTGAGCAAGTGGATTACTTCAGCTACCAGTACAGTGCAGAAGGTTAAGGCTGGGAGGGTGTAACACATTTCTTCTTGTAGATCTGTGTTTGATTCACATCAGTATCCACTACTGTACTGTGAACTTCAACAAAGTTTGTTAATCAGTGCTGTTGGCTCCCCTTAAAAGGTGCACTTCTGTCTTAGTGTCACATAGTAAAACACTTTAAAGAATTTCAGGTGTTGCATTGAGGATAAGGTGAGCTATAGCTTGTTGAACCAGGTTTGATAACGACAGTCTCCACATGCAGTGAAGACTGGGGCACTTCATGAGAATAAATTACCTGCATTACACACCCTCAAAAGTCACGTCAGTCAGGAAGTAAAAACAATTTCAACTCTACCTCTCAACTTCCTAAAATAACAAATCTGGACAAAGCCTTAAAAAATGGGGGGGGGTATCAAAGACCCAAAAATAGGGACATATTTTAAATATTGCTCTTATAAACTTAGAATGTTGTTAGATTAATAGGTTTTGTGTTTGGTTTCCTGTTCTGAAGGATATGAAGTCTGAAATGCAAATGTATGTCATTATTTACTGACTTCAGGCCTCTGTAGTTTGCCAGAAAAACACAAGTTTTAAGAGGAGCGGACCAAAAATATGAGGCAAAAATCTAGACAATTCAGAGGTATGATTTCAACCTTATACTGAAAAGGTGGCACACTGTTGTATCTGTAAATGTGTCGTAATATCCAATATAAACTGTTCTCTGAGAATTTCATTAAAGGGGGTTGTGGCTGTTCACAAGATAATAGGTTCTTAACATAAACAGATGTATCAGATGTGAAGAAGTGCTTAAAACATCTTTAAAAACACAGCCTAATTAGTTTACAGAAAATGTAGAGTTTGTGAAAACCTTTTCTTGCATGGAAAAGCAGATTGTATGGGCAGGTGGCCATGTTCAGAAAGTAAAATGCTTTAAAATTGTCTTACTTATACCTCTCACACAAGAAATCTGGACAAAACTAAAAATCATGGGGGGGGACAAAGGCCCAAATTTAGAGACAGGTTTTAACTACTGCTTAAATAAACTTAGAAAGTAGCTTGAACAACTTGAGTGTGTTAGCATCTATATTTTGAAGGATATTAAGTCATGAAACTCAAATGTCTGCCATTATTTAATTACTTCAATCCTCATCATTTTGCCAGGAAACAATTTATGGGGAACACATAAAAATATAAGGCAAAAATCTAGACATTCTGCAGAATTCTGGACAGTTGAGCGATTACTGCATTTAAAAGTAGAGATGAAATATTTTCACCTTTTATCTGTAATGAAATCTTGTAAGACGTAAGGCTTGGCAGTATGTGTGTCAAGCAAACTATATACATTAGTACATTAGTGTCAGATCACACATTTCATTTTCTGCTATGGTACACAATCTGTAATAACATGTTCCTTGTTTCAAGGTAGCTTGGGAGAACCAAACATGGTATAAACGGAAGAGCTCCTTAATATCGCTGAGGAGTTAATAAACATGATTTTGATGTTCTGCTGCTAAACATTTTGCAGTGTACCTAATGGTGATACAGTAGGCAGTGGTAACATAGCGCTCACTGTGCCTGAGTTTGCAGAATGTCTCTAGTTTTGCATTATATTTTTGGTCTGTTCTTTGTAAAATGTATGATTTTTTTCTCTAGCAAATCCTTGATAGACTGTAGTCACTAAATAATGACAACCATTTGAGTTTCACACTTCATTTCTTTATTAAATAATGTCCTTAATGCAAAACCTGTCATTCTAACAACTTTGTAAGTATATGAGAGCATTATTTAAAATCTGATCCTGATTTTGGGCCTTTGTCATTATCATATTTTTGTCTTTATTACTGATTCCTGCGCTAAGAAGTTAAGAGTTATGCATACCAAGTGTATAATAAACAACATATTGAACAGAAGAATAGATGTGTGATGAAAATGGAACTTTATATAGTTTGTGTTTTGTTACTTTTATGCCACAGTTTCAATGAAGCTTTCAGTCTAACATTACCTCTTAAATACTATTAAAAGTGGAACTGACATGGTATATGGCACAGACTATTCCTTTCTTAGAAAAAACAGACCTGCGTACTTTTGTTTTTACTAGCTCATATTTATAAGAAAACAAAGCCTTTTTAAACAATGTTGTGAATTCATTTAGTTAACTGATTGATTTATATTGCTACTCTTATTAATGCGAGTGATTTCTAAATGTTTCTAAACATAAGGGCAAGGTAGCAGGGACTTATGTAGCATCTTAATAAAAGGTTAGAATTATTTCTCTGTTTCTGAATTAATGCTGTGAGGAGATGCATGATAGACAGAAGACAAACACTCATGTAGAAGACCGTACCTGTTGCAGTAGTCACTTGATAGGCTACTGTTAATTTTGTACCATGATGTTGTTATGTTTGTACTTTTCTCATTGTATTACTCCAGTTTTAGTTTGTTTCAAACTCTGCAGCATGTGTTGTGATTCCAGAGGCTCTTTTTTGGGCCAGTCCACTGTAACCAACTGATGAAATAAAAATAAATTGTATGCCCTTAGTGGTACTTTTAACTTTGCCACTTACAGCAATACCACACTGTGGAGGGTGCTTAGAAAATCAACCAAAAACTGTCAAAGGACAAAAATGCATTTTTTTGAGTAAAGCAGAACTTACTGTCTGACTTTTCTGCTCTGGGGAGTGTAAGCTGCTGATACGGTGCTTTGTTGTGAAGGGTAATCAGTACAACTGTTCAGAGGTGCATTTGTCGATCCCAGTGTTTTGTTAGCTTTGTTGGAGATGTTATAGGCAAGGTCGATGAGAAGATCGTAATACCTAGCCCAGGAAGTCTGAGGAATGTCAATAGAATAACTTCAACTCAATAGAAGTTAAGCTATGAAATATTTTATTCTAAATTTTAAATGATTTAAGTAAAAGGGGCTCATGCATCCTTAGCTTAGATGGGGTCTTATTGTCTTAAACTGAAATGGCTGGTAGTGTATGGCAGTGTAGTCTGAGTCATGAGTTTGATTTCCACAGCATTCACTACTAAGTTGTACATTTCTGTTGTTTAACCAGATTAAACAAGGCTCAGAGACCACCCTTATAAGCAAGTAATTTTGCCTGCTTGGTTGTCTCTGATCAAGAGGAACATGGAAGAGCAAAACAAAATGTATACAACAAGAATGATAAGCAGGTATTATTATCTCAGTTGTCGGTGAGGATGGCTTTAAAATGTGAACCTGATACCTTGCGGTAGGTGTCATGTTGCATGTAAGACTGTAGAAAAAGTCATGCCATAGAAAGAAATAACAATACCACCTTATAATCACATCATGAGCCACACCTACTACAAAGGCCGCTCAGTCACACCTGATAAGCATGCCACTTCCTTTTCTATACCTGGTATACCAGTCTTTGATTCATTCACACCTGGTATGTATGTCACTTCCTTTTCTGTACCTGGTGTACCAGTCACTGATTCATTCACACCTGGTATGCATGTCTCTTCCTTTTGTATATCTGGAGTACTAGTCACTGATTCATTCACACATTGTGTGCATGCGACTTCCTTTTGTTTACCTTGTGTACCAGTCCCTGATTTATTCATACCTAGTACGCATATCACTTCCTTTTGTATACATGGTGTACCAGTCATTGATTCATTCATACCTGGTACGCATGTCTCTTCCTTTTGTATAACTGGTGTGTTGGTCACCTCTTTCAGCACACCTAGTGTGCAGATCACTTCATCTGGTGTGCTGTTCAGTCACTCGTTTACATCTGATGTGCACATTACTTCTCCAGTCTCCCTTAGGGTACACGTCACTTACAACTGGGGTGCAAGTTGTCATGTTTGGCATAAAGTCAAAAAATAAGTCAAAAAGTCAAAAATAACTTTATTGTCATTCAACCACACGCAAGTGCATAGCTGAACGAAATTACGTTCCTCCAAGCTCAACATAAGCACAACATTAGCACAACAACACAGAACAAATACACATAATAACAGAATGAGCCACCGAAGACAGAGAAGCTCCAGCCGCCACATTTCTCATTCCAGCACCAGCTACAACCAAGTCCCAGTCTAACCACAGGCATAGAAGTTTCAATTGCCGCAACTCCACTCCAGCACCAGAAGCATCCAAGTCCCAGTCCAACTGAAGGCTCAGACTCTTCAAACCACCACACTCCACTCCAGTACCAGCAAATCCAAGTCCCAGTCCAACTGAAGGCTCAGACTCTTCAAACCACCACATCTCCACTCCAGTACCAGCAAATCCAAGTCCCAGTCCAACTGAAGGCTCAGACTCTTCAAACCACCACACTCCACTCCAGTACCAGCAAATCCAAGTCCCAGTCCAACTGAAGGCTCAGACTCTTCAAACCACCACACTCCACTCCAGTACCAGCAAATCCAAGTCCCAGTCCAACTGAAGGCTCAGACTCTTCAAACCACCACACTCCACTCCAGTACCAGCAAATCCAAGTCCCAGTCCAACTGAAGGCTCAGACTCTTCAAACCACCACATCTCCACTCCAGTACCAGCAAATCCAAGTCCCAGTCCAACTGAAGGCTCAGACTCTTCAAACCACCACACTCCACTCCAGTACCAGCAAATCCAAGTCCCAGTCCAACTGAAGGCTCAGACTCTTCAAACCACCACATCTCCACTCCAGTACCAGCAAATCCAAGTCCCAGTCCAACTGAAGGCTCAGACTCTTCAAACCACCACACTCCACTCCAGCACCAGAAGCATCCAAGTCCCAGTCCAACTGAAGGCTCAGACTCTTCAAACAACCACACTCCACTCCAGTACCAGCAAATCCAAGTCCCAGTCCAACTGAAGGCTCAGACTCTTCAAACCACCACACTCCACTCCAGTACCAGCAAGTCCAAGTCCCAGTCCAACTGAAGGCTCAGACTCTTCAAACCACCACATCTCCACTCCAGTACCAGCAAATCCAAGTCCCAGTCCAAACCCTCCAACCCCGCAGACCTCACAACTGCCACCATCTGCACACACAAATGGCCACAACCACTCATTCCCTCCCCCTCCATCTTCCCCGTCCACTGTCATCAGCTCCCAAATCCATTTTGGTTCTCTCTGACCCAAATCCATTTTCAAAAATCACACTGGCAGGCAGGATTTGGCCTCCATTTCCACATCTGCATCTGGTCCAACTCACCACTAAAGGCCCAACTTCCAAGTTTCAAGTTCCAGAAAAAAGCAAAAAACTTACTTCGGGGATGCCAAGGACATCACGACTGCAGACAGGTGGACACTGGAGACACTTGACCAAGCAAATGGACCTAAAGATCAACAATACATGTAAGTACAAAAAAAAAACATAAAGTGCACAACCGGAGCTGGAGAGGATACTACCACACAAGGTGCCACCATCTTCCTTGGGTTATATGATGTCATTTGAGGTATTTGAGGTCAACACCTCAAACATGAGGTGTTTGGGTCATATCTGTAATAACATCTGATACTAGTCAGTTCCTTCATTGCACATTGTGTACAGGTCATATCTCTAATAATAACACCTGCTACTAGTCAGTTCCTTCATCCCACATTGCGTACAGGTCATATCTCTAATAACACCTGATGCTAGTCAGTTCCTTCATTGCAGAGTGCATACATATATTATCTCTAATAACACCTCCTACCAGTCAGTTCCTTCATTGCACATTGCGTACAGGTCATATCTCTAATAACACCTGCTACTAGTCAGTTCCTTCATCCCACATTGCATACAGATCATATATCTAATAACACTTGATACGAGTAAGTTTCTTCATTGCACATTGCGTGCAGGTCATATCTCTAATAGTACCTACTACTAGTCAGTTCCTTCATCCCACATTGCATACAGATCATATCTCTAATAACACCTGATACAAGTAAGTTTCTTCATTGCACATTGCGTACAGGTCATATCTCTAATAATAACACCTGCTACTAGTCAGTTCCTTCATCCCACATTGCGTACAGGTCATATCTCTAATAACACCTGATACTAGTCAATTCCTTCATTGCAGAGTGCGTACAGATATTATCTCTAATAACACCTCCTATCTGTCAGTTCCTTCATTGCACATTGCGTACAGGTCATATCTCTAATAACATCTGCTGCTAGTCAGTTCCTTCATTGCACCTTGTGTACAGGTCATATCTTTAATAACACCTGATACTAGTCAGTTCCTTCATCGCACGTTGCCTACAGGTCATATCTCTAATAGCACCTGATACTTATCAGTTACTTCACTGCACATTGCATACAGGTCATATATCTAACAACACCGGCTACTAGTCAGTTCCTTCATTGCACATTGTGTACAGGTCATATCTCTAATAGCACCTGATACTAGTCAGTTCCTTCATCGCACATTCCCTACAGGTCATATCTCTAATAACATCTGCTGCTAGTCACTTCCTTCATTGCACATTGTGTACAGGTCATATCTTTAATAACACCTGGTACTAGTCAGTTCCGTCATAGCACACTGTGTACAGGTCATATCTTTAATAACACCTGACACTACTCAGTTTCTTCATTGCACATTGTGTACAGGTCATATCTCTAATAATGCCTAATACTAGTCAGTTCCTTCATTGCATATGGCATATGGGTCATACCTCTAATAACACCTGATTCTGGTCAGTTCCTATACTGCATATTACGTACAGGTCATATCTCTAATAACACCTGATACTAGTCAGTTCCTTTGTTGCACATTGTGTACAGGTCATATCTCTAATAACACCAGATACTAGTCAGTTCCTTCATTGCACATTGTGTACAGGTCATATCTCTAATAACACCTGCTACTAGTCAGTTCCTTCATCCTACATTGTGTACAGGTCATATCTCTAATAACACTTGCTACTAGTCAGTTCCTTCATCCTACATTGTGTACAGGTCATATATCTAATAACATCTGATACTAGTCAGTTTCTTCATTGCACATTGTGTACAGGTCATATCTCTAATAACACCTGCTACTAGTCAGTTCCTTCATCCTACATTGTGTACAGGTCATATCTCTAATAACATCTGCTGCTAGTCAGTTCCTTCATCGCACGTTGTCTACAAGTCATATCTGTAATAACACCTACTACTAGTCAGTTCCTTCATTGCACCTTGTGTACAGGTCAT
Source organism: Protopterus annectens (assembly GCF_019279795.1). NCBI lineage: Eukaryota > Metazoa > Chordata > Ceratodontiformes > Protopteridae > Protopterus > Protopterus annectens. The sequence continues at coordinate 1,831,947,065 of NC_056744.1, forward strand.
ATCTCTAATAGCACCTGATACTAGACAGTTCCTTCATTGCACATTGCATACAGGTCATATCTCTAATAACACTGGCTACTAGTCAGTCCCTTCATTGCACATTGTATACAGGTCATTTCTCTAATAACACCTTGTACTAGTCAGTTCCTTCATCGCATGTTGCCTACAAGTCATATCTCTGTTAACATCTGCTGCTAGTCAGTTTCTTCATTGTACATTGTGTACAGGTCATATCTGTAATAACACCTGATGCTAGTGAGTTCCTTCATTGCACATTGTGTACAGGTTGTATCTCTAATTATGCCTGATACTAGTCAGTTCCTTCATTGCACATGGCATAAGGGTCATACCTCTAATAACACCTGATACTAGTCAGTTCCTTCATTGCACATTGTGTACAGGTCATATCTCTAATAACACCTGATACTAGTCAGTTCCTTCACTGCACATGGTGTACAAGTCATATCTCTATTTTATTTATTTATTTTACATTTGTTGACCGGGCTAGTCTAACTGGATACATGTCCATTTTCAGTAGAGGCTCGAGGAGAAAAGCTCCACTGTAACAGTCTAAGGTAACACACTTAGAAAAAAATATACAAAAGGATAACTAAACTACTAAGCAGGAGTTATCGACTAATTAGCATAAACAAAACAACAGAGCAGCAATTAGCAAATCAAAAACACACAGCAACAACAGCAATATTTAAATACAGAATTGCATTTTTATAGCATCTGGACTTGGACTTGACCTATCATGAAAAAAAAAAACTAAATAATACCTGTGCAAAACATTAGGTAGTGCAAAGTAAGTAACGGTAATAGGAGGTAAAATCATAAGAAAGAGGAAGTCACAAGCTGAAGAGAGTCAAGGGGAAAAATTGTAGTGATGGGAGCAGTGATACAAGCTAGATGGAGACAAGGCAGTGTGAGAGAAGTAGAAGTAATACCTGTCCAAGATGATGGGTGTGTACAGTGCAGATAGAGGTAATGGGAAAAGAGGTGAAAAACATGTCTCTAATAACACCTTATATTAGTCAGTTCCTTCATTGCACATGGCGCACGTCATATCTTTATTAGCACCTGATACTAGTCAGTTCCTTCATTGCACATTGTGTGCAGGTATTATCTCTAATAACACTTGATACTAGTCAGTTCCTTCATCCCATAATGCATACAGGTCATATCTCTAATAACACCTGCTACTAGTCAGTTCCTTCATTGCACATTGCGTACAGGCCATATCACTAATAACACCTGATACTAGTCAGTTCCTTCATCACATGTTGTGCACAGGTCATATCTCAACACCTGAATGTTAGGTAGTCCAATCTCACCTTCATTTTTACATATGGGTTCGGAGCCGATCCTCGGCTCCAACACAGCCGATTTTCAAGCTCGAAGACTTCTGGTTGGCTCGTGGCTAAGCAGGTATCCCATGGTGCACCAGTGCAATCCCCAAATCTCATTTGCAGCGTGGATGAGTTCGGATGTGCTTCTCTTGGCTCTGGCTAAGCTTTTGCAAATTTTCATTATTCTGGTATCTTTGCATAATTATTGAATATATACATTATAGGACTTATCTTTATTGTCTTGTGGTTGTTGTGTGACCTTATTAGTGGTATCCTGTGTACCAGTAGTTAGGCGCAATTGTGCTTTACCTAAACCGTTAGTTTTGGCAGTTTCATCTTTTTTCCTGTTATTTACAGTTAGCATTTACCTTAATTGCCTTGTGGCCTTGTGTGACTAGTATAGTAGTCTCCTGTAGTTCAGTAGTTAGACGCACTTGCGTTTTTCTTGTCTAGAGAATTAGTTTGGCGAGTTTGCCGTTTTTAATCAATAGGGGCTCCTATTGATTATTTCCTGTCAAGCGATTATTGTTGACTGGTGGTCTTATACTTATTAATTTGCTACCCTTGAGCGTGTGTGCATGCGTGTTGTGCTACTTAGTCTGTTTGAATTAGAAGACCCAATTCTTCACAGGGCTAGACCCATTTAACTTAGAGGACCTAGTCCTCGTGTTGCTTTCGCTGTATTTTATTTAAAATGTTCTCCTGTGTGACTGAATCTGTCTAGTGTTTAGTGGAAAATCTAGTTTTCTATCTTACACGAGGCTAGGCCTGTTTAACTTAGACAACCTAGTTGTCGTGTAGTTTGTCTGCAGGGCTAGGCCTGTTGTAGTTAGAAGACCTAGTCCTCAGTCATTTTCTTTCTCTTATTCTTTTCCTCTGATTGCTTGTGGGTTGCAATGTCTAAGGATAGCAAGGAGTGCAAACCCTCTGGGTTTAAAAAATGTGTGAAGTGCTCCCAGAAAATGTCTGACCGATGGCCACAGTAGCTGTGTCTACTGTTTGGGAGCCATCCATTTGCAAGAATCATGTTTGTTTTGTCATGCTTTCTGTCCTAGAGTGTTGCAGGAGATAATGAACAAACTGATACTCAGGGGTATTTTGAAACCAACCTTCGAGGAAGCTTTGTCTGGTTCTTTGGCTTCTTCGTCTAAATCTTCGAAGTCAAGATCTGACTCAAAATCTAAAGGTTCAAAAAGGCCTTCTCCGGCACTGGCTAGTGTTTTGGAGCTGCCTGCCAAATTAATAAAACCTGCCTCCTCCACTCCTCAGTCTTCGGAGCCGAAGGAGAGCACTGTGGTTTCGGAGTCATTCACAGATACTTCGGTGCCAACTGCTGAATCCTTGCAAATAGTTGACTCTGCTTCTCGGAGCCGGTCTGTAGAGTCCCTACCAGTCTCTTTGATGATCAAATCTCCAGTGCCTGCTAGGTAGAGATCCCCTACCTTATCCTCCAGGTCTTCCAGGAGTCTTTTGGAAGAAGATGTGGAGATGGTAGTACTGAGACTCCTCAAGTCGTCTGCCCTGCCAAAAGTTTTGTTGGCTCCGACCCAATCAGCTCCGGAGCCACTCGAACCAGTCTTGTCTCCATCTGTGATTCCTCTTCTGAGCCATGTTGGTTTTTCAGAGCCGGAGTGCTTGTTACCAGTGGAGGAACCCTCAGTTCCGGCTCCCCTTGCTGTTGCATTGGAGCCGAGTTCGGCTCCGACACATTCGGCTCCATCCTAATAACACCTGCTACTAGTCAGTTCCTTCACTGCACATTGTGTACACGTCATATCTTTAATAACACCTGATACTAGTCAATTCCTTCATCACATGTTGCCTACAGGTCATATCTCTAGTAGCACCTGATACTAATCAGTTCCTTCATCACACATTGCCTACAGGTCATATCTCTAGTAGCACCTGATACTAGTCAGTTCCTTCATTGCACATTGCATACAGGACATATCTCCTGCTGCATCTGCTCTACACATCTCTCATTCAGTCCGCTTGGTATGCAATTCACTTCCTCCAGTTTACCAGCTGTACAATTCACTCATTCATTCATACCTGTTCTTCAGTCATATCTCTGTATAGGTCACATTTCCCATCACATTAGTACACAGATCACTATGTGATTCACATGAAGTGTACAGATCACATCTGCTTTTTCATCTGCTGAACAGGTCACTTATTTAGTTATATCTGGTGTACAGGTCAATCATTCCTTCACATGTGCCTGGTCATGCCTCTGATCTCACCCAAGAACACAAGTCATTACATGTCATGTCTCTGATCACAGCTGATGTGCATCTAACTGGTGTGTAGGTCATGTCATAGCCAGTCTTAGACCTCTCTAGCAGGGGCACTTTTTCAGTATTTATTTATTTTTGTAGCAAATAAAAGTTTGTGTACAACAAAAAAAAAGTAAATACCGGAAAAGCACCCCTGCTGGAGTAGTGAGAATGGCACCCTAGGAGGGATGTCCTGTAGCTTTTGTCATTCCATGTGTTGGACTCCTGCTCATCCTGCCCATGACCTGCAGAGATAATGAATTAGACGTGTTGTGGGTGTAACAGAGGAAGAAGTCAACAAATCCAAAAGTGAAAGCCTGTTGCAAAGAGAAGTTCAGCAAAGGTAAGTATGTGTTTCTTTTTTTATTATTACTGGCACACAGGTTTTATTCTAGCTATTCCCCCGCACCCCCCCCCCCCCCATTATTTTTAACTTTGTCCAGATTCCTTGTGCTGAGAAATTAAGAGGCAAGTTCATCATATTTTTTATCCTGGTAAACCACAGAGAGTTGCAATCAATTAAAAATGCCAGACGTGGCAGTTATATGCTTCTCAGAAAATGTTTGTTGATGCAAAACCTGTTGTTCTACATAAAATGCTGACGTCTTCAGGGGAATATGACTAATGGCTGCATTTTGCTCATTATTCTGAGTCTGCAGGATCACAGTAATTTGTGTGAAAGAACTTTTAATACTTCAATGTGTAGCTAGTGTTTCCATGGAACAAAGCTGAAATACAATTGATGGCAGGCATGTTTAGTTATAATTGATGAGTGGGAATGGGAACTGTTTTTTTCGAAAGTAAGTAACCCTCTTGTTTTCTCAAAACTGTTGTGCATTTGCAGAATTACTGTGATTTGTGTGAAGAAATTTGGAATACTTTAATGTGTGACTACTGTTTCCATTGGACAAAGCTGAAATACAAGATGTAACTAACTTTAAACACTCCACACCATTTCTCACAGGTTTGGGGGTGAATTTAAATGATTGATGGCAAGGGAGGAATGCACACATGCAACAAGGGAACTTCTGCCCCCCCCCCCAGCCCCAATACTCCCTCCATATATACAAAATTAACTGCTGCCTTGTGGTCCTGTGGTAGGGGGTGCAGGGGAGCAGAATCCCGAATGGGTGTTGTTATATTGACTGTTTTAATACAAAAGTAATGGAGGGTGAGACTGGCTACAGGGAGGAGGTGGGGTTAGCTATTGCACCCCCTGTGGGTGTTTAAAGTACGTTTTTTTTTTCAAATAGTCATATTTAGCTATATGTGCTGAGAAGGGACTGTCTATAGAAAGTAAATGATCCTCTTGTTTTCTCAGTTTAAATAGTCACTTTTTGGTTCTGGGGGACTAGTGTGCATTTGCAGAATTAAAGTGATTTCTTTGAAGCATCCTGGAATACCTTAATGTTTGATTATTGTTTTGTTGGAAGTTGACAGGGCTGAAATACAATAAAGTACGACACACAGCTGTAATTTTTTATCACAATCATCTGAAGCAGCAGTAACTGCTGTCTGGGGAAAGTAACTGACCTCTTGTTCTTAAGCAGTCTCTATCTGGCATTCAGGACTAGTGTATATTTGTGTGCAGTAAGAAGGAGTACTGAAATGGACATCTGAAATGTGCACAGATAAAGGAGCTGTAATTATTAGGGCTGTCTTTTTATGAAAACGACTAGCCGCGTGCTGTTGATTGCTCATAATTCTGGCCTTGCAGGACTAATGTGGAATGTGTGAAGCAACTCAGAGTATGTTTAATGTATGGCTAATTTCTGTGCAAACTACATTAAATAGCAAACCTCTAATATCCCAAGCAGATGTCTGAATTTTACAACAAAGTGGCTATATCCCCCTGTTGGGGGTAGCTACTTTCTGGATGAAAGTAACTAACCCTTTTGTGATTTATAAGTTTAAGTCAACTTTCAAAACTCTAAGACATGAAATGCATTGCAGAACATCCAGACCTTTACAGCTCCTGGAGACTTGTGGCCCATCACTCACCAAGGCTGTATAAGATGATTTTGATACAGGCTTACTAGTGGTGTCTGTCCTGAACCCCACCAAGTCTAAAACCAGCCCTTCTTAGAGGTATACACAGAAGGTAGCTTGTGGGGGGAGCTGGAGATGATGTCATTATTTCTGTAACTTTCCTCCAAGACCTCAGAGGTCGCTGTACTTGTTAAGGGGGGACAGTGTGGTCATCCTACCAGCCTTCAAGAGGTACACAAAAATGGACCTCGTCCAGTCGGACCTTCCCGGTTAACAAAAATAAAATAAAAAAATAAATAAATGACTGAGAGCTTGTACAGGAGGATTGTACTGTTTATAAGTAACAAGTTGGAAACATTACTGTAATTATTTTTTTCCTTTTCACAATTTGGGGAGGATATATAAGCATTTTATTTATGTATGCTTGACAGCAAATATATTTGTTTTGCCTTTTTTTTGTTTTGTACAAGTCTGACATCAGAGAGATGCACAGAAAGTGACTGTATTTTGCAGGAAGGGGTGAGGTGACATGTTATACATACATGCATTATGACAGCAGCAGTCTGAGATGTATGATTTTGGCCATTTGGTTCTTAATTTTCATCCTAATTTAGTACCAGATGCAGAAACCCCAAAAATAATGACCTTTTTAAGGTGGTGTACGGACGCAGGTACTGTTTCTAGATATGCGTTATCTATCACCGCATACACTTGTCTATGTTAATTGTGCACTGCTATTTGATTAACTTTCAGCATTAAGTCTTGGATACCAACTTCTTTCCTCATTGAAATAAAAAAGTCCAACTGAATTTCTTCCTTATGGATGATTTTTGTTCAGGCCATCAGTGAATTAAAAGGTTGGAAAAAGCTGTAAAATTCACCTCAGAGCAAATATAACAACATGGTTTCTGGGTGCCCAGCGACCCCCTAGACCCCCAGCTTAATTTAGTTGTTACAGTGCAGTCTTGGTCAGTTATAGGCTGTTAAAATGATTCGGGGAAAATCAGAGTTGAAGGCCAAGACCGACTGTCTTCCCTTGATCGTGATTTTTGTTAAGGCGATCACCTGATGAAAAAGGACGTTTAAAAAACGTAAAATGCATCTCAGAGCATCTCAAACGCCCATAGCTTATCCCCCATATCTGCAATTAATGCACTTGCTTCCTACACATTGTAGAGCAGTCTTGCCTACTTATAATATGTTGAATAAAGGAATGAATAAATGCAGGAAGAAACTGTAGCATAAGATGAACTGTGTGGAAGGGAAGACAAAAAGTAATGTAGGTGGTACACATAGGCCAGGATGAGAGGGCAGAAAGTGATATGTGTGCGTGGTGGGGGGGTACTGGTCACTTATTTAATTACAGCTGGTATACAGTTCACTTGATGTACATGTCATGTGTCTGATCAGAGTTGATGTGCAGCTTACTAGTATGTAGGTCACGTCTTCCACAATGGTCATTGAAGCTTTATTCTTTTGTAGACCACATCTGAAATTCAGTGACTACCAACAGGCTAGAAAGTAGAAACAGAACTATTAAGTATAAGAGTAAAGAAAGTACTTCCTTAAGAAGGATAAGTGAACAGACTTTGGTAAGAATAGTTATCATCTCCATGCATTAAACGCAGAAATAAGCACTGATGCAGGAGTTTTCTGAGGTAGAAGCAAATGCAAATTTCTGTGGTCATTATTTTACTCATCTTGATCTGTCAAACATCCACGGGGCAAGTAGTCAGTTGTGATACTTCTTATACATGGGACCTGTGAAGGGCCAACTGGAGGCAGGTTGGATAAAAACAAATTGGGTTTATAGGTGACTGTTAAACAAATGTTGATATGGTTAGCTAGAGGACAAGCAGTGTATGTGTCTGAGAAGAACAGAGTAAAATGCATTAAAGTGGCCACTATTTATTTCATATTTATCACAGTCAGCTATCATCTGTGTATACCTCTTGTTTTTAAGGCTTTAAAACCGTTTATTACTGCCATTTTGTCACTTTTTTGAACACCTTTACTGAATTATCACTTGTGACATAGGTGAATTTACATTTATATAAAAGTAATCAAACTGTATTAGCAACCTTATGCTTGCAAATATTATACTTCACATATATCGCTACATATCATATAACCTAAGCAACATTACATAAATGATTCAATTCCTGCCATTTTTTTAAACAAGAAACATCTTTATTAAACAATCACTTATGACACAGACAATCATATATTTATATATACTGTAGATGAAAATAAACCACACTAACACAATCCTAGTTGCAAGCATTTTACATCGCAAACCATACTGACACACTCCCAGTTGCAAACATTATACATCACTTATAATCTACCCGATCATTTCCAAACATTACTTCACTCATTTAAGTCCTGCCTTCCTTTAAGCCTCATTCCTCCCCTGTATGTATTGTTCCCACAATTCCATTTTTTGTATGTAATTTGCTCCTACCTTTTCTAAGATCTCAGTCCCAGTTGTTTTATCTCTGTTACTATATTCACTACTTGCATTATATGCTCCTACCTTTTCTAAAGGTCTCAGTCCCAGTTGTTTTACCTCTGTTGCTATATTCACTACTTGCATTATATGCTCCTACCTTTTCTAAAGGTCTCAGTTCCAGTTGTTTTATCTGTGTTACTATATTCACTACTTGCATTATATGCTCCTACCTTTTCTAAAGGTCTCAGTCCCAGTTGTTTTATCTCTGTTACTATATTCACTACTTGCGTTATATGCTCCTACCTTTTCTAAAGGTCTCGGTTCCAGTTGTTTTATCTCTGTTACTATATTCAGTACTTGCATTATATGCTCCTACCTTTTCTAAAGGTCTCAGTTCCAGTTGTTTTATCTCTGTTACTATATTCACTACTTGCATTATATGCTCCTACCTTTTCTAAAGGTCTCAGTTCCAGTTGTTTTATCTCTGTTACTATATTCACTACTTGCATTATATGCTCCTACCTTTCTAAAGATCTCAGTCCCAGTTGTTTTATCTCTGTTACTATATTCACTACTTGCATTATATGCTCCTACCTTTTCTAAAGGTCTCAGTTCCAGTTGTTTTATCTCTGTTACTATATTCACTACTTGCATTATATGCTCCTACCTTTCTAAAGATCTCAGTCCCAGTTGTTTTATCTCTGTTACTATATTCACTACTTGCATTATATGCTCCTACCTTTTCTAAAGGTCTCAGTTCCAGTTGTTTTATCTGTGTTACTATATTCACTACTTGCATTATATGCTCCTACCTTTTCTAAAGATCTCTGTTCCAGTTGTTTTATCTCTGTTACTATATTCACTACTTGCATTATATGCTCCTACCTTTTCTAAAGGTCTCAGTTCCAGTTGTTTTATCTCTGTTACTATATTCACTACTTGCATTATATGCTCCTACCTTTTCTAAAGATCTCAGTTCCAGTTGTTTTATCTCTGTTACTATATTCACTACTTGCATTATATGCTCCTACCTTTTCTAAAGGTCTTGGTTCCAGTTGTTTTATCTCTGTTACTATATTCACTACTTGCATTATATGCTCCTACCTTTTTCTAAAGGTCTCAGTTCCAGTTGTTTTATCTCTGTTACTATATTCAGTACTTGCATTATATGCTCCTACCTTTTCTAAAGGTCTCAGTTCCAGTTGTTTTATTTCTGTTACTATATTCAGTACTTGCATTATATGCTCCTACCTTTTCTAAAGGTCTCAGTTCCAGTTGTTTTATCTGTGTTACTATATTCAGTACTTGCATTATATGCTCCTACCTTTTCTAAAGATCTCAGTTCCAGTTGTTTTATCTCTGTTACTATATTCACTACTTGCATTATATGCTCCTACCATTTCTAAAGGTCTCAGTTCCAGTTGTTTTATCTCTGTTACTATACTCAGTACTTGCATTATATGCTCCTACCTTTTCTAAAGGTCTCAGTTCCAGTTGTTTTATCTCTGTTACTATATTCAGTACTTGCATTATATGCTCCTACCTTTTCTAAAGGTCTCAGTTCCAGTTGTTTTATCTCCGTTACTATATTCACTACTTGCATTATATGCTCCTACCTTTTCTAAAGGTCTCAGTTCCAGTTGGTTTATCTCTGTTACTATATTCACTACTTGCATTATATGCTCCTACCTTTTCTAAAGATCTCAGTTCCAGTTGTTTTATCTCTGTTACTATATTCACTGCTTGCATTATATGCTCCTACCTTTTCTAAAGGTCTCAGTTCCAGTTGGTTTATCTCTGTTACTATATTCAGTACTTGCATTATATGCTCCTACCTTTTCTAAAGATTTCAGTCCCAGTTGTTTTACATCTGTTACTATATTCACTACTTGCATTATATGCTCCTACCTTTTCTAAAGGTCTCAGTCCCAGTTGTTTTATCTCTGTTACTATATTCACTACTTGCATTATATACTCCTACCTTTTCTAAAGGTCTCAGTCCCAGTTGTTTTATCTCTGTTACTATATTCACTACTTGCATTATATGCTCCTACCTTTTCTAAAGGTCTCAGTTCCAGTTGTTTTATCTCTGTTACTATATTCACTACTTGCATTATATGCTCCTACCTTTTCTAAAGCTCTCAGTTCCAGTTGTTTTATCTCTGTTACTATATTCACTACTTGCATTATATGCTCCTACCTTTTCTAAAGGTCTCAGTTCCAGTTGTTTTATCTCTGTTACTATATTCACTACTTGCATTATATGCTCCTACCTTTCTAAAGATCTCGGTCCCAGTTGTTTTATCTCTGTTACTATATTCACTACTTGCATTATATGCTCCTACCTTTTCTAAAGATCTCAGTCCCAGTTGTTTTATCTCTGTTACTATATTCACTACTTGCATTATATGCTCCTACCTTTCTAAAGATCTCAGTCCCAGTTGTTTTATATCTGTTACTATAGTCACTACTTGCATTATATGCTCCTACCTTTTCTAAAGGTCCCAGTTCCAGTTGTTTTATATCTGTTACTATATTCACTACTTGCATTATATGCTCCTACCTTTTCTAAAGGTCTCAGTCCCAGTTGTTTTATCTCTGTTACTATATTCACTACTTGCATTATATGCTCCTACCTTTTCTAAAGGTCTCAGTTCCAGTTGTTTTATCTCTGTTACTATATTCAGTACTTGCATTATATGCTCCTACCTTTTCTAAAGATATCAGTTCCAGTTGTTTTATCGCTTGTTACTATATTCACTACTTGCATTATATGCTCCTACCTTTTCTAAAGGTCTCAGTTCCAGTTGTTTTATCTCTGTTACTATATTCACTACTTGCATTATATGCTCCTACCTTTCTAAAGATCTCAGTCCCAGTTGTTTTATCTCTGTTACTATATTCACTACTTGCATTATATGCTCCTACCTTTTCTAAAGATCTCAGTCCCAGTTGTTTTATCTCTGTTACTATATTCACTACTTGCATTATATGCTCCTACCTTTTCTAAAGGTCTCAGTTCCAGTTGTTTTATCTCTGTTACTATATTCACTACTTGCATTATATACTCCTACCTTTTCTAAAGGTCTCAGTCCCAGTTGTTTTATCTCTGTTACTATATTCACTACTTGCATTATATGCTCCTACCTTTTCTAAAGGTCTCAGTTCCAGTTGTTTTATCTCTGTTACTATATTCAGTACTTGCATTATATGCTCCTACCTTTCTAAAGATCTCAGTCCCAGTTGTTTTATCTCTGTTACTATATTCAGTACTTGCATTATATGCTCCTACCTTTCTAAAGATCTCAGTCCCAGTTGTTTTATATCTGTTACTATATTCACTACTTGCATTATATGCTCCTACCTTTTCTAAAGGTCTCAGTCCCAGTTGTTTTATCTCTGTTACTATATTCACTACTTGCATTATATGCTCCTACCTTTCTAAAGGTCTCAGTCCCAGTTGTTGTATCTCTGTTACTATAGTCACTACTTGCATTATATACTCCTACCTTTTCTAAAGGTCTCAGTCCCAGTTGTTTTATCTCTGTTACTATATTCACTACTTGCATTATATGCTCCTACCTTTTCTAAAGGTCTCAGTTCCAGTTGTTTTATCTCTGTTACTATATTCACTACTTGCATTATATGCTCCTACCTTTTCTAAAGGTCTCGGTTCCAGTTGTTTTATCTCTGTTGCTATATTCACTACTTGCATTATATGATCCTACCTTTTCTAAAGATCTCAGTTCCAGTTGTTTTATCTCTGTTACTATATTCACAACTTGCATTATATGCTCCTACCTCTTCTAAAGATCTCATTTCCAGTTGTTTTATCTCTGTTTCTATAGTCACTACTTGCATTATATGCTCCTACCTTTTCTAAAGATCTCAGTTCCAGTTGTTTTATCTCTGTTACTATATTCACTACTTGCATTATATGCTCCTACCTTTTCTAAAGGTCTCAGTCCCAGTTGTTTTATCTCTGTTACTATATTCACTACTTGCATTATATGCTCCTACCTTTTCTAAGATCTCAGTTCCAGTTGTTTTATCTCTGTTACTATAGTCACTGCTTGCATTATATGCTCCTACCTTTTCTAAGATCTCAGTTCCAGTTGTTTTATCTCTGTTACTATAGTCACTGCTTGCATTATATGCTCCTACCTTTTCTAAAGATCTCAGTTCCAGTTGTTTTATCTCTGTTACTATATTCAGTACTTGCATTATATGCTCCTACCTTTTCTAAAGATCTCAGTTCCAGTTGTTTTACCTCTGTTACTATATTCACTACTTGCATTATATGCTCCTACCTTTTCTAAAGGTCTCAGTTCCAGTTGTTTTATCTCTGTTACTATATTCACTACTTGCATTATATGCTCCTACCTTTTCTAAAGGTCTCAGTTTCAGTTGTTTTATCTCTGTTACTATATTCACTACTTGCATTATATGCTCCTAACTTTTCTAAAGGTCTCAGTTCCAGTTGTTTTATCTCTGTTACTATATTCACTATTTCTGGTATAATTAGTTTAGATTTTGATTTCCTTTTTGTTTGGAAGCAAATGACATTTGTAATTACATGAGTTTGTCTCTGTTAATATCCCTTGGATATTCTCACACACCCAACCATCCTTCCCCCAGTCCCAGTTAATACCAGCATTACTATGCCGTTAATCTTCTTCTGATCCATCTGACACAATAACATGTATTACAGTGATCCTATGAATGTATCATCTTACACTGTCGTTTTAGTTGAATGCTCATCGGTAGTATAGCATGGCAATGCATATTTATCTCCTTGAACAATGTACTTTATTTTTTGTCTCCGTGTTTATTGCTTCTTTTTTGGCTTATTTCTCTTATATATTTTCATTTATAGTAGAGTATCATGATAATAAATTAATGTTTCATCCACAGCTTTGCATCCTGGGTCTCCTGTGAAAAGGGGTTCTGTACATCCAATCAGACCACACAGTAAACAAATGAAAATAAATATTTTCATTGTTAGATTATTACTGACATGGCTTGTCATAGGGGCAGTGTGTGGGCTTGTCACAGGGCAGTGTGTGGGCTTGTCACAGGGGCAGTGTGTCGGCTTGTCATACGGCAGTGTGTGGGCTTGTCATAGGGGGCAGTGTGTGGGCATGTCATGGGTCAGTGTATGGGCTTGTTATAGAGGCAGTGTGTAGGCATGTCATGGGGCAGTGTGTGGACATATCATGGAGCAGTGTGTGGGCTTGTCATAGGGGCAGTGTGTGGGCTTCTCATAGGGGCAGTGTGTGGGCTTGTCATGGGGCAGTGTGTGGGTTTGTCATAGGGACAGTGTGTGGGCTCATCATAGGGGCAGTGTGTGGGCTTGTCATAGGGGCAGTGTGTGGGCTTGTCATAGGGCAGTGTGTGGGCTTGTCATGGAGCAGTGTGTGGACATGTCATGGGGCAGTGTTTGGGCTTGTTATAGGGGCAGTGTATGGGCTTGTCGTAGGGGCAGTGTGTGGGCTTGTCATGGGGCAGTGTGTAGGCTTGTCATAGGGGCAGTGTGTGGGCTTGTCATAGGGGCAGTGTGTGGGCTTGTCATGGGGCAGTGTGTGGGCTTATCATAGGGTTAGTGTGTGGGCTTGTCACAGGGCAATGTATGTGCTTGTCATGGGGCAGTGTGTGGGCTTGTCATAGGGGCAGTGTGTGTGGGCATGTCATGGGGCAGTGTGTGGGCTTGTCATAGGGCAGTGTGTGGGCTTGTCATAGGGACAGTGTGTGGGCTTGTCACAGGGTCAGTGTGTGGGCTTGTCATAGGGGCAGTGTGTGAGCTTGTCACAGGGGCTGTGTGTGGGTTTGTCATGGGGCAGTGTGTGGGTCTGTCGTAGGGGCAGAGTGTGGGCTTGTCATGGGGCAGTGTGTGGGCTTGTCATAGGGGCAGTGTGTGGGCATGTCATGGGGCAGTGTATGGGCTTGTTATAGAGGCAGTGTGTAGGCATGTCATGGGTCAATGTGCGGACATGTCATGGAGCAGTGTGTGGGCTTGTCATAGGGGCAGTGTGTGGGCTCGTCATAGGGACAGTGTGTGGGCTCATCATAGGGACAGTGTGTGGGCTTGTCATAGGGGCAATGTGTGGGCTTGTCATGGGGCAGTGTGTGGGCATGTCATGGGGCAGTGTGTGGGCTTTTTATAGGAGCAGTGTATGGGCTTGTCATAGGGGCAGTGTGTGGGCTTGTCATGGGGCAGTGTGTAGGCTTCTCATAGGGGCAGTGTGTGGGCTTGTCATAGGGGCAGTGTGTGGGCTTGTCATGGGGCAGTGTGTGGGCTTATCATAGGGGTAGTGTGTGGGCTTGTCACAGGGGCAGTGTATGCGCTTGTCATGGGGCAGTGTGTGGGTTTGTCATAGGGGTAGTGTGTGGGCATGTCAGGGGGCAGTGTGTTGGCTTGTCATAGGGCAGTGTGTGGGCTTGTCATAGGGGCAGTGTGTGAGCTTGTCACAGGGGCTGTGTGTGGGTTTGTCATGGGGCAGTGTGTGGGTTTGTCGTAGGGGCAGAGTGTGGGCTTGTCATGGGGCAGTGTGTGGGCTTATCATAGGGGCAGTGTGTGGGCATGTCATGGGGCAGTGTGTGGGCTTGTCATAGGGGCAGTTTGTCGGCTTGTCATGGGACAGTGTGTGGGCTCGTCATAGGTGCAGTGTCTGGGCTTGTCATGGGGCAGTGTGTGGGCTTGTCATGGAGCAGTGTATGGGCTTGTCATAGGGGCAGTCTGTGGGCTTCTCACAGGGGCAGTGTGTGGGCTTGTCATGGGGCAGTGTGTAGGCTTGTCATAGGGGAAATGTGTGGGCATGTCATGGTGCAGTGTGTGGGCATGTCATGGGTCAGTGTGTGGGCTCATCATAGGGGCAGTGTATGGGCTTGTCATGGGGCAGTGTGTGGGCTTCTCACAGGGGCAGTGTGTATGCTTGTTACAGAGGCAGTGTGTGGGCATGTCATAGAGGCAGTGTGTGGGCATGTCATAGGGGCAGTGTGTGGGCTTGTCATATGGCAGTGTGTGGGCTTGTCACAGGGGCAGTGTGTGGGCTTGTCACGGGGGCAGTGTGTGGGCTTGTCATGGGGCAAAGTGTGGGCTTGTCATGGGGCAGTGTATGGGCTTGTCATGGGGCAGTGTGTGGGCTTCTCACAGGGGCAGTGTGTATGCTTGTTACAGAGGCAGTGTGTGGGCATGTCATAGAGGCAGTGTATAGGCATGTCATATGGCAGTGTGTGGGCTTGTCACAGGGGCAATGTGTGGGCTTGCCACAGGGGCAGTGTGTGGGCTTGTCACAGGGGCAGTGTGTGGGCTTGTCACAGGGGCAGTGTGTATTCTTGTCAAAGGACACTGTTTGGGCTTGTCACAGGGGCAGTGTGTGGGCTTGTCATAGGGCAGTGTGTGGGCTTATCACAGGGGCAAAGTGTGGGCTTGTCATGGGACAGTGTGTGGGCTTGTCACAGGGGCAGTGTGTGGGCTTTAACAGGGGCCGTGTGTGGGCTTGTCATGGGGCAGTTGTGGGCTTGTCACAGGGCAATGTGTGGGCTTTTCATAGGGGCAGTGTGTGGGCTTGTCATGGGACAGTGTGTGGGCTTGTCATGGGGCAGTGTATGGGCTTGTCATAGGGGCAGTCTGTGGGCTTCTCACAGGGGCAGTTTGTGGGCTTGTCATGGGGCAGTGTGTAGGCTTGTCATGGGGCAATGTGTGGGCATGTTATGGTGCAGTGTGTGGGCATTTCATGGGTCAGTGTGTGGGCTCATCATAGGGGCAGTGTATGTCCTTGTCATGGGGCAGTGTGTGGGCTTGTCATGGGGCAGTGTGTGGGCTTGTCACAGGGGCAGTGCGTGGGCATGTCATAGGGGCGGTGTGTGGGCATGTCATGGGGCAGTGTATGGGCTTGTCATAGGGGCAGTGTGTGGGCTTGTCATGGGACAGTGTGTGGGCTCATCATAGGGGCAGTGTGTAGGCTTGTCATGGGGCAGTGTGTGGGCTTGTCATGGGGCAGTGTATGGGCTTGTCATAGGGGCAGTGTGTGGGCTTGTCACAGGGGCATTTTGTGGGCTTGTCATGGGGCAGTGTGTAGGCTTGTCATAGGGGCAGTGTATGGGCATGTCATGGGGCAGTGTATGGGCTTGTCATAGGGGCAATATGTGGGCATGTCATGGTGCAGTGTGTGGGCATGTAATGGGGAAGTGTGTGGGCTCATCATAGGGGCAGTGTATGGGCTTGTCATGGGGCAGTGTGTGGGCTTGTCATGGGGCAGTGTGTAGGCTTGTCACAGTGGCAGTGTGTGGGCTTGTCACAGAGGCAGTGTGTAGGCATGTCATAGGGGCAGTGTGTGGGCTTGTCATATGGCAGTGTGTGGGCTTGTCACAGGGGAAGTGTGTGGGCTTGTCATGGGGGCAGTGTGTGGGCTTCTCACAGGGGCAGTGTGTAGGCTTGTCACAGAGGCAGTGTGTGGGCATGTCATAGAGGCAGTGTGTAGGTTTTTCATATGGCAGTGTGTGGGCTTGTCATGGGGCAGTGTATGGGCTTGTCATAGGGACAGTCTGTGGGCTTCTCACAGGAGCAGTGTGTGGGTTTGTCATGGGGCAGTGTGTACTCTTGTCATGGGGCAATGTGTGGGCATGTCATGGTGCAGTGTGTGGGCATTTCATGGGTCAGTGTGTGGGATCATCATAGGGGCAGTGTTTGGGCTTATCATGGGGCAGTGTGTGGGCTTGTCATGGGGCAGTGTGTGGGCTTGTCACAGGGGCAATGTGTGGGCATGTCATGGGGCAGTATGGGCTTGTCATAGGGGCAGTGTGTGGGCTTGTCATGGGACAGTGTGTGGGCTCATCATAGGGGCAGTGTGTAGACTTGTCATGGGGCAGTGTGTGGGCATGTCATGGGGCAATGTATGGGCTTGTCATAGGGGCAGTGTGTGGGCTTGTCACAGGGGCATTTTGTGGGCTTGTCATGGGGCAGTGTGTAGGCTTGTCATAGGGGCAGTGTGTGGGCATGTCATGGGGCAGTGTATGGGCTTGTCATAGGGGCAATATGTGGGCATGTCATGGTGCGGTGTGTGGGCATGTCACAGAGGCAGTGTGTAGGCTTTTCATATGGCAGTGTATGGGCTTGTCACAGGGGCAATGTGTGGGCTTGTCACAGTGGCAGTGTGTGGGCTTGTCACAGGGGCAGTGTGTGGGCTTATCACGGGGGCAGTGTGTGGGCTTGTCATGGGGCAAATTGTGGGCTTATCATGGGGCAGTGTGTGGGCTTGTCACAGGGGCAGTGTGTGGGCTTGTCACAGGGGCAGTGTGTAGGCTTGTCATAGGACAGTGTTGGGGCTTGTCACAGGGGCAGTGTGTGGGCTTGTCACAGGGGCAATGTGTGTGCTTGTCATAGGGCAGTGTGTGGGCTTGTGACAGGGGCAAAGTGTGGGCTTGTCATGGGACAGTGTGTGGGCTTGTCACAGGGGCAGTGTGTGGGCTTTTCACAGGGGCAGTGTGTGGGCTTGTCGTAGGGCAGTGTGTGGGCTTGTCACAGGGGCAGTGTGTGGGCTTGTCATGGGGCACTATGTGGGCTTGTCATGGGGGCAGTGTGTGGGCTTTTCATGGGGGCAGTGTGTGGGCTTGTCATGGGGCAGTGTGTGGGCTTGTGATGGGACAGTGTGTGGGCTTGTCATAGGGGCTGTGTGTGGGCTTGTCACAGGGGCAGTGTTTGGGCTTGTCACGGTGGCAGTTTGTGGGCTTGTCACAGGGGCAGTGTGTGGGCTTGTCACAGGGGCAGTGTGTGGGCTTGTCACGGGGGCAGTGAGTGGGCCTGTCGCAGGGGCAGTGTGTGGGCTTGTTAATAATTTGATGAAATATGTTATTTATTTTACTTGTCGCCATCATCTGTCAGAGATTAAGACAGAAAAAGAAAGTGGCAGTCTTTTTGGGGAGGGGGGCACATATACCCATGTAAAAGGAGCTAAAACTAGTGCTTTGTTTTGTTTTACAGGCATTGACATGTTAGCTGAGCTGTGAGACTATTTCCACCTTTAGGCCATGCTTCTCTTTTCAAGGATGGCCAGGCCACTCATACCAGGGGTAATTTATGAATGCCCATCCAGATGTCCAGCTCCTTTTTACAGGCAGATAGTGTGTCACACTGCTTAATGTGGAGAAAGAACTTCTCCCGGATAAAGGGTAGGTGTTGCATGGCAAATCCATCCCTTCCCCCTTGTTTATTTGTTGAAATGAACTTAGATTTCTTGCCCTAGAGTTAGCCGGACTGTTTGATTTGTTGATGTATGGGAGCTCTTGGACTACTGGATCCCTCATAGTCCTATTAGCAAGGCACAGATCACCCCCAAAGGAGTCTATATGAAACTGTGTATAGGCATACAGCCTGCAATCTATCTTGATAGTTCAGTTCAGATCGTTTAACCCTAGGATCTTTGTAGTTTCAAACATTTGGGGTGTTTCCAATTGATTGATAAGCCTAGTGATGTGCATCCAAAAAGGGGTGTCAGGGATAGGTCTAACCCATGTATTGTGCACATTATAAGGTGCTGAGGGCTTGTGCTGGTTGGGAAGTAACACCTGTAATACCTTTTGCTACGAGCTATTTAAGGTAAAAGGATTTCCTAACTACTGGTGCATAGTGATGGTAGCTATCCACCCAAGTACCGAGGTCTCTCACCGTATTTTCATGTTAAACTGGTATGTTATCTGTACTATAAGCTGGAGCTAGGAGGTACATAACAAATGCTACATGTTACCAATACTATAAGCTGGAGTTGGGGGGTGCTTTTTGAATGCTACATGTTATCACTACTATAAGCTGGAGTTGGGGGGGTGCTTGTTGAATTCTACATGTTATCACTACTGTAAGCTGGAGCTGGGGGGTGCTTGTTGAAAGATACATGTTACCACTACTATAAGCTGGAGTTGGGGCTGCTTGTTGAATGTTACTATTATAGGCTGGAGTTGGGGGGGTGCTTATTGACTGCTACATGTTATCACTACTATAAGCTGGAGTTGGGGGGTGCTTGCTGAATGCTACATGTCATCACTACTATAAGCTGGAGTTGGGGGGTGCTTGCTGAATGCTACATGTTATCACTACTATACGCTGGAGTTGGGGGGTGCTTGCTGAATGCTACATGTTATCACTACTATAAGCTGGAGTTGGGGGGTGCTTGCTGAATGCTACATGTTATCACTACTATAAGCTGGAGTTGGGGGTACTTGTTGAATGCTACATGATTCATTGTGTTACACTGCTGCAGTCATTACACTTGGGTTATCCTGCCGTCAGGTGGTCCCTCAGTCAGCCTGAGTTCCAAAGTCTTGGTCCGGCGTCGGTTGCTGTCGCTTCTTCCCTGACGTCAGTGCGACAGGGGTATATAAGATGCAGCCAACGCCATTTTCTTCAGTCTTTCTTGCCGCGCGGTGCCCAAAGCAAAAGCAGTTCGCAAGTGCCGGTCAGCCGACTCCTGAGATTTTCATTCCGAATCCAGAACCAAAGTCTTCTACAAAGCTAAGTACCCCATTGGGGAAACTTTTTCTTGCCTCAGACCGATGTCAGTAAAAGTTAATAACTGTATTTCTTGTGGGAAGCAAATACCTCATAAGGATTTCCATTCTTATTGTATCCCATGTCTAGGCCCAGACCACGACGTCACAGGTTGTCGGTTTTGGCTAGGTTTAACAAGCGCACTATTAAATGTCGGTTTGATTTTGCCCGACATTATTTTGGCAGAAAATTCAATTACACCATGCCGTCGGAAATACCGTCGACTGGAATACACAAAAAGTGCAAAGACAAGGACAGGCATCCGAGGCCCAAAACTGACGACGAAACCTCTTCTAGGCCAGTCGCCGGTTCTCCAGTTTTCAGCGAGGCACCTTTGCAGCCCCTGATGACCACTTCTTTAGAACCACAGACCGCCTCTGACTCCCACGTGGAGATGGCTGGGCCTTCAGATGCACCAGATTTACAGCCTACCGAGACTAACCCTTCAGAGGGATCCAGAGTAGCTGAACATCCCGTAGCTTCAGAGGGTGTTTTCAGACCTACTCAGTTAACCATTAAATCTTCTGCTAAGTCTAAAACTCCTTTAAAAACAAAGTAACAAATTCAACATTCACCAGGACAGGCCTCCATGCCTAAGAAACAAATGCTCAAAATGGCCGAAGACCTAATCACTCTGATCAGGGGGTCTCATCCCCCTCCTGATAAAAGGCCTAGACAGGATGCAGACCATGACTCATCCGACCAGGTATCCATGTCTTCAGATTCATCCTCAGACCTAGGATACTCTTTACCCCTTATGAGGATTCTGATGCTGAGGAATCAATTTCTTCAGCCTCTCCGCCAGAGGACTACTCCTTTGGGGAAACCTTACATCATACCATGAGGGAGCATTTCCATTGGGAGGGCCAGGATTATTCAGAATCCAAGAAAAGGGTCAGAGATTTCCTTTTATTACCTCAACACAGACCCCTTGCGATTCCACCAGTGTTAGATATTGTGGATGATGTGCATACTGAATCCAGTTTAAATCCTGATTCTTTACCTCCTGCTCCAGTTAAGCCAGACAGATACTACAGAGTCCCTGACTCTCACAAATTTCTTTATAAAAGCCCTGTTGCTGACCCTGAAACTATTTCTCAGGGCCCCAAAGGGGTAAAGGCCTCTTCAGCAAAGAATCCAGTCCCATCTGACAGAGATTCCAGAGCATTAGACAGATGGGGGAAGAAAGTATATACATCTGCAACTTTAGCAATAAGGGCCTTAAATTGCCAGTTTCACATGCTAAAATATCAGCAATATTTGATGTCTCACTTGAAACAAAAAATGCTTCCAAACTCAGATCCTCCTAATTATAAGGAAATACAGGTTTTATTGCATGCAGCTGAACAAGTGGGAAAACATGCTTTGCAATGTGGTTTTGATTAATTAGAGGCCACCTGTAGAGCAGCAGTTACAGGATCTGGTTAAAAGAACAGACATTACCCGATCATGTTAAAGCAAAATTATTGGATGCACCTTTGCAGCAGGATGTTTTAGTTGGAGTTAAGGCAGAAGAGGTATTAAAGAAAATGGAGGATAAGGCAAAATCTATGCAAACGGTGAAGGATTTCTTACAGGTTCAGCCTCCCCGATTTAGCAGAAATTGGCCAACAAAGAATTGGTCCTTTCCAGTTACAGACAGACCTCAGGGGCAGATACAGACGTCCAAGAGGTAGAGGTTAACCACAAGGTCCTTACAGGTCGCGACAATGGGGTGCATTAACCCAGAAAGAAGGGGAAGACAGGCCTCAACCTTATAAAAAACAGCCCCAATGACTTCCCACTACAGCTGCCAAACAGTTCTCTCTTGGCAGCCCCCTTGAGAGAAAAACTGGCACTTTTCTGTCACAATTGGCATATGATCACCAAAGACAAATGAGTTCTCAACATTGTATCTCGAGGTTACAGGTTCCACTTTCACACTCTGTCAGGGTTAAAAGGAATGCCAAATCTGCCACCAAATCAATGGGCAGAGGCTCAAAGACAAATGACAGCACTCATGGACATGAAAGCTATTCAAAAGGTACCAACACAGGAGCAAGGACAAGGATTTTACTCAAGACTCTTTCTGGTTCCCAGAAAGGACAAAGCCTGGAGGCCCATTCTGGATCTTTCTTCTCTAAATACTTACCTGGATGTTCCAAAATTCAAAATGTTGACACTACAGCAGCTTCTTCCCATGTTGGGCAAGAAAGCTTGGCTCATAACTTTGGACCTCAAGGAGGCATACCTGCATGTCCCTATCAGAAAAAACTGCAGAAGATACCTCAGATTCATAGCTGGATCGATGCACTACCAATTCTCTGCACTGCCCTTTGGCTTATCTACTGTGCCCAGGGTCTTCACAAAGTACCTGGCACCAGTAATTGCATTTTGCAGACAGAAAGGAATTCAAATTTATCCATATTTGGATGACTGCCTGATTTAAGCAGAGAGCAAGGACATTCTTCTAAAGCATCTGGCATTTATAAAAAAAGTTATTAAGTTGCCTGGGTACACAGTAAACGAAAAGAAGTCAAAACTAGTGCCCTCACAAGAGATAATATTCCTGGGTGCCAGCTTTAATACAATGGCCCAGATGGCTTATCTCACGCCAGACAAGCAAGGACAACTGACTCAATATTTTCAATTGATGGCAACAAAGACCAAGCTCCCTGCAAGAAAAATTCTGCAGGCCTTGGGTTACGTGGCCTCTTGCATACTACTAATTCCATATGCCAGACTGCATATGAGGAAACTACAATGGTACCTAAAAAGTGCCTGGTCTCAACACTGTCAAAGTTTGGAAACAGTAATACCACTAATTCCTTGCCTTCAACAGGAGTTTCGATGGTGGGCTCAAGCATGTCACCTCAACAAGGGACAGCCTTTCACTCAACCCACAGCCAGGCAAACACTGACAACAGATGCATCAGATTACGCCTGGGGAGCACACATGGCAGGAAAATGTATTCAAGGCAAGTGGCCCGCAGAACAAAGGCATCTTCACATCAATCAAAAAGAGATGCTAGCTGTACAAAATGACCTTCTGCATCCAGGACAACTACTGTTAAAGACAGACAACACCACAGTTATGTGGTACATAAACAAGCAAGGTGGCACTCATTCTTATCCCCTCTGCAGACAAGCCATGACCTTGTGGAACACAGCTATAGCCTATCAAGTTCATCTGCAAGCACAATTCCTGCCAGGAGAGAAAAACACACTGGCAGACGACTTAAGCAGAAACATCATGGATCCACACGAGTGGAAATTAAATCCACAAATGTTCAGGATGATAACACAGAAATGGTGGAGCCCAGACATAGATCATTTTGCATCCCCAATGAACTGCCAGCTATAGAAATTCTGCACAAGGACTTACCACCCACAAGCATGGAAAGTGGATGCCCTCTCATTCAGCTGGAAAAACCTACAAGTATATGCTTTACCACCACTACCTCTCCTTCCAAAGGTAAAGATGATCCTGATTGCCCCAGACTGGCCACGCCAGCACTGGTACCCAATCTTAAAGAACGTAGCACAAGGTCCACCCTGGATTTTGCCTCAAATCCCACATCTTCTGACTCAGCACGACAATCAGATACTTCACAGCCAGCTAAAGACTTTAAACCTGGCTGCATGGCAGATTCCTTAGTCAAGCAAGCAATGCCTCTCTCCAAAGCTGTTATGGATGTCATTCTGGAGGCCAGAAGGCCTAGCACCAGGAAAGCCTATTCGGATAAATGGAAGAGATTCTGTGCCTGGAACCAGGCTCACAGCCTTGACCCTCTTGTTCCAAATATTCCTCAGATACTACAATATTTAACTGAGATGCTGGACAAAGGCCTCTCCTTTTCATCCATCAAGATCCATGCCTCTGCCATCTCTGCTCATTACAACACGGACCCACCTATTTTTTCTAATCCTTTGCTAAAACAGTACCTCAGAGGGGCTAAAAACATAAGACCGCCCCATAGAGCACTAACTCCAACTTGGGACCTCAACTTCGTGTTGGAAAAATTAACTTTACCTCCTTTTGAGCCAGCTAACTCAGCAGATTTAAAATATGTCTCTTGGAAAACTGCTCTGCTCCTGGCAATAACCTCAGCATGAAGAGTTTCAGAATTACAGGCATTAATGGCAGTGGAACCTTTCATCATTTTCCACCAAGACAAGGTGTCTTTAAGAACAAACCCTACTTTTATGCCAAAGGTGGTATCAAGTGTGGCTCTAAACCAAACTATTCACTTGCCAACTTTTTATCCAAATCCACAGAATAAAGGGGAGAGACTTCTGCATTCTTTGGACATACACAGGCAGTTACGCTTCTACTTGGACAAAACCAAAGATTTCAGAAAAACTGAGCAATTGTTTGTAGCATATGCTGCAAGAGCACAGGGAAAAGCCATTTAAAAACAGACCATTTCAAAATGGATAGGACACTGTACACGTTTCTGCTACACACACCATGGGAAAACTGTACCTAACAGCATTAGGTCTCATTCCACCAGGGCAACAGCCACTTCAATGCCTACCTCAGAGGAGTACCTACCAAGGATATTTTGGAAGCAGCAACTTGGAGTTCTGTACATACCTTCACCAAGCATTACCATCTGCCTCTTTACTCTAAATCCAGAGCTGGCTTTGCCACTGCAATACTGCAGGGCCTTATAGCCACCCCTAATGCCTTATAGAACTAGCCACCCTACCTCAGCTTTGGGATTCTACCCAAGTGTAATGACTGCAGCAGTGTAACACGATGAACATAGTACAGTTTTGTACCTACCATAAATGTAGATGTTCGAGTGTAAACACTGCTGCAGTCCAGGTTACCCTCCCTCCATCCCCTCTTACTTGCTGGTGCGTACCTAAGCCTTCTACCCTTTACTACCTGTGGGGAGTATTTGCTGGTAACTGAAAGTTTTTGATTGCTTTTCTTATGTGTGTTTTATTAGCAATTTGCATTGCCTACCTCTTTGGGGGCACCTGACATCTGGGGCAAAAAAAACTGAAGAAAATGGCGTCGGCTGAATCTTATATACCCCTGTCGCACTGACGTCAGGGAATAAGCAACAGCAACTGACGCCGGACCAAGACTTCGGAACTCAGGCTGACTGAGGGACTGCCTGACGGCAGGATAACCCAAGTGTAATGATTGCAGTAGTGTATACACTCGAACATCTACATTTATGGTAGGTACAAAACTGTACTTTACCACAACTATAAGCTGGAGTTGGGGGTGTTTGTTGAATGCTACATATTATCACTGCTATAAGCTGGAGTTGGGGGGCTGCTTGTTGAATGCTACATGCTATCACTACTATAAGGTGGAGTTGGGGGGTTGCTTGTTCAATGCTACATGTTATCACTACTATAAGCTGGAGTTGGGGAGTGCTTGCTGAATGCTACATGTTATCACTAGTGTAAGCTGGAGTTGGGGGGTGCTTGCAGAATGCTACATGTTATCACTACTGTAAGCGGGAGTTGGGGGGTGCTTGCTGAATGCTACATGTTATCACTATAAGCTGGAGTTGGGAGGTGCTTGCTGAATGCTACATGTTATCACTACTATAAGCTGGAGTTGGGGGTGCTTGCTGAATGCTACATGTTATCACTACTATAAGCTGGAGTTGGGGGGTGCTTGCTGAATGCTACATGTTATCACTACTATAAGCTGAAGTTGGGAGGGGGGGTGCTTGCTGAATGCTACATGTCATCACTACTATAAGCTAGAGTTGGGGGGTGCTTGTTGATTGCTACATGTTACTACTATAGGCTGGAGTTGGGGGGTGCTTGTTGATTGCTACATGTTATCACTGCTATAGGCTGGAGTTGGGGGGTGCTTGTTGATTGCTACATGTTACTACTATAGGCTGGAGTTGGGGGGTACTTATTGAATGCTACATGTTATCACCAGTATAGGCTGGAGTTGGGGGGCTGCTTGTTGAATGCTACATGTTACTAATATAGGCTGGAGTTGGGGGTGCTTGCTGAATGCTACGTTATCACTACTATAGGCTGGAGTTGGGGGTGCTTGCTGAATGTTACATGTTATCACTGCTATAGGCTGGAGTTGGGGGTGCTTGTTGAATGTTACATGTTATCACTGCTATAGGCTGGAGTTGGGGGGTGCTTGTTGAATGCTACATGTTATCACTACTATAATCTGGAGGTGGGGGGTACTTGTTGAATGTTACATGTTATCACTGCTATAGGCTGGAGTTGGGGGTGCTTGTTGAATGCTACATGTTATCACTGTTATAGGCTGGAGTTGGGGTGCTTGTTGAATGTTACATGTTATCACTGCTATAGGCTGGAGTTGGGGGTGCTTGTTGAATGTTACATGTTATCACTGTTATAGGCTGGAGTTGGGGGTGCTTGTTGAATGTTACATGTTATCACTGTTATAGGCTGGAGTTGGGGGTGCTTGTTGAATTCTACATGTTATCACTGCTATAGGCTGGAGTTGGGGGTGCTTGTTGAATGTTACATGTTATCACTGTTATAGGCTGGAGTTGGGGGTGCTTGTTGAATTCTACATGTTATCACTGCTATAGGCTGGAGTTGGGGGGGTGGTTGCCGAATGCTACATGTTATCACTGCTATAGGCTGGAGTTGGGGGTGCTTGTTGATTGCTACATGTTATCACTGCTATAGGCTGGAGTTGGAGGGGTGATTGTTGAATACTACATGTTATCACTGCTATAGGCTGGAGTTGGGGGTGCTTGTTGAATGCTACATGTTATCACTGCTATAGGCTGGAGTTGGGGGGTGCTTGTTGAATGTTACATGTTATCACTGCTATAGGCTGGAGTTGGGGGGTGCTTGTTGAATGCTACATGTTATCACTACTATAGGCTGGAGTTGGGGGTGCTTGTTGAATGTTACATGTTATCACTGCTATAGGCTGGAGTTGGGGTGCTTGTTGAATGCTACATGTTATCACTGTTATAGGCTGGAGTTGGGGGGTGCTTGTTGAATGTTACATGTTATCACTGCTATAGGCTGGAGTTGGGGGTGCTTGTTGAATGTTACATGTTATCACTGCTATAGGCTGGAGTTGGGGTGCTTGTTGAATGTTACATGTTATCACTGTTATAGGCTGGAGTTGGGGTGCTTGTTGAATGTTACATGTTATCACTGCTATAGGCTGGAGTTGGGGTGCTTGTTGAATGCTACATGTTATCACTGCTATAGGCTGGAGTTGGGGTGCTTGTTGAATGCTACATGTTATCACTGTTATAGGCTGGAGTTGGGGTGCTTGTTGAATGCTACATGTTATCACTACTATAGGCTGGAGTTGGGGGTGCTTGTTGAATGTTACATGTTATCACTGCTATAGGCTGGAGTTGGGGGTGCTTGTTGAATGCTACATGTTATCACTACTATAGGCTGGAGTTGGGGGTGCTTGTTGAATGTTACATGTTATCACTGCTATAGGCTGGAGTTGGGGTGCTTGTTGAATGCTACATGTTATCACTGCTATAGGCTGGAGTTGGGGGGTGCTTGTTGAATGTTACATGTTATCACTGCTATAGGCTGGAGTTGGGGGTGCTTGTTGAATGTTACATGTTATCACTGCTATAGGCTGGAGTTGGGGTGCTTGTTGAATGCTACATGTTATCACTGCTATAGGCTGGAGTTGGGGTGCTTGTTGAATGCTACATGTTATCACTACTATAGGCTGGAGTTGGGGTGCTTGTTGAATGTTACATGTTATCACTGTTATAGGCTGGAGTTGGGGTGCTTGTTGAATGCTACATGTTATCACTGCTATAGGCTGGAGTTGGGGTGCTTGTTGAATGTTACATGTTATCACTGCTATAGGCTGGAGTTGGGGTGCTTGTTGAATGTTACATGTTATCACTGCTATAGGCTGGAGTTGGGGTGCTTGTTGAATGCTACATGTTATCACTGTTATAGGCTGGAGTTGGGGTGCTTGTTGAATGCTACATGTTATCACTGCTATAGGCTGGAGTTGGGGTGGTGCTTGTTGAATGTTACATGTTATCACTACTATAATCTGGAGTTGGGGGTGCTTGTTGAATGTTACATGTTATCACTGCTATAGGCTGGAGTTGGGGTGCTTGTTGAATGCTACATGTTATCACTGTTATAGGCTGGAGTTGGGGTGCTTGTTGAATGCTACATGTTATCACTGCTATAGGCTGGAGTTGGGGTGCTTGTTGAATGCTACATGTTATCACTGCTATAGGCTGGAGTTGGGGGTGCTTGTTGAATGTTACATGTTATCACTACTATAGGCTGGAGTTGGGGTGCTTGTTGAATGCTACATGTTATCACTGCTATAGGCTGGAGTTGGGGTGCTTGTTGAATGCTACATGTTATCACTGCTATAGGCTGGAGTTGGGGTGCTTGTTGAATGCTACATGTTATCACTGCTATAGGCTGGAGTTGGGGGTGCTTGTTGAATGTTACATGTTATCACTGTTATAGGCTGGAGTTGGGGTGCTTGTTGAATGTTACATGTTATCACTGTTATAGGCTGGAGTTGGGGTGCTTGTTGAATGTTACATGTTATCACTGCTATAGGCTGGAGTTGGGGTGCTTGTTGAATGTTACATGTTATCACTGCTATAGGCTGGAGTTGGGGTGCTTGTTGAATGCTACATGTTATCACTGCTATAGGCTGGAGTTGGGGTGCTTGTTGAATGTTACATGTTATCACTGCTATAGGCTGGAGTTGGGGTGCTTGTTGAATGCTACATGTTATCACTGTTATAGGCTGGAGTTGGGGGTGCTTGTTGAATGCTACATGTTATCACTGCTATAGGCTGGAGTTGGGGTGCTTGTTGAATGCTACATGTTATCACTGCTATAGGCTGGAGTTGGGGGTGCTTGTTGAATGCTACATGTTATCACTGCTATAGGCTGGAGTTGGGGATGCTTGTTGAATGCTA